>NW_008689828.1:0-4200 GCF_000695815.1 Acanthisitta chloris | reverse complement strand
AGCAGTGTCCGCTGCCCCAGGACTCCATCATGTAATATATGGAGAAATCAGAAGAACCTTGGGAGAGTTATATGAGAATAAAAAGGGGTGGAGATTTTTTTGTTTTGGCTTGTTGTTGTATGAATACCTTGGAGATTGTGATTTTTCCCCCCTTGAGGGATATCTGGTTTATTGTTCACAATAAAAAACCCCAGCAGTCTGTGAAACAGAATGAAGGTATATGTAGCAGCATTTAAATCATCTAAGCTAAAATGGTACATCGGACTTTGGTTTTAAAAAATTTTGGGGGGAAAGAAAATAGTGTGATAAATAATACATTTACTTGCCCTCAGACTGAGTTGTGAAATACGCCAGAGAATGAGTGGATACAGATGAAGAAGATAAAAAAGCCCATGTTGGTTTGTCTAAACCACAACAGGAAAATTTATAAGACTTGACAATTTTAGATGTTTACTAGGATTTAGCAGTATTCTAGGTAAAAGTAATGAAAGCCATTAGTAACTGTAGCATGTTGGAAATTGGCATCAGGAGGAGAATAAGTTGTTTGCACTAGCACAACAAATAAACCTGAAAAGCAGGAAGGTGAACCATGAAGCTTCATATCACTTTAGCTATTGGAGAGCATATTTATTTGACGCCTTTGGGAAACAGTGAAGAGAATCCAGAACATTTTGTCTAAAGTGATAAAATATTTCTTTACTACATCCATGCCCTAAAAATAAGTCAGTTTTAATTTTTTTTAAATTAAAAAAATGCAGTAGTTTATTACTTTTTTCTTCATTCCCTTACCTTTGAGGGAAAAAATGCCAACTCTATGAAATTCATTTGCTCTGTTGTTCACAGACACAAATAAGAAATGAGGACTCTTACCTCGGTTTATAAAATTTCTCTAGTTCCACTCTTTGTGTTAGGTACTATGTGAAAGCTGTAATTAATGAGACAGAACGTGTGAGGTCCTTTAAGACAGTTGCCTGGCACTGTCTTGAGCCTGCTTCTCTGGGGAGGACTATTTTGACTATTTGTCTTCTGTTTCAGTCACTCTGGGACTGATATACTTCCACCATCAGTGGAATTGTGCAGCAGTAAATCTACACTGTGCTATCCCCTCTCTTTGGTAAGTACAATTTAAAATTATGGAGAATCCCCTTTCTCTCTTGCTGTCTGCTCTGAACTGAACATAGACCCTTCAGAACCACAGGCTTCCAGAAGATAAGCCTGGCAGGTCTCTTTTGCCTATTCCATGACAACCAGAAGATGCACATGACTTTATAATTAACTCTTAGAATTCAGCTACAGGATCCCTCACTTACAGATATATTGGAAAGTCTCTGGGTGGGAGAAAGGGAGGGAGAACCCATGAGGATTTAGTTTATTTTACTGGGAGAGGGAGGTATTTGCTCCTCCAGACTCCTGTCACAGAATGGTCTGTCATCATGTTTGTCAGTTTTCTGATAAATCAACTGAGTTACAAGAGATGAGATCTATTTCTTCATCTGGTCTGTGGTTCCTAGCTGACTTCAGGGTCGTCCTCTGAACACACATGCACATTCGGGACTATGAAAGAAGGCACAGACTGGATGGTAAAAGGTCTTTCCACATCTTTACAGCTCAGACTGTAGGTGATCCTGAGAAAGACTAATTTATTCATAGTCTTAATTTAGATAGCGCAAGAATATAATAGAATTATATAGAATATAATTCCTATAAAATTTTCCTATAGAATTTTCATGATGCATTCTTGAATGAGTCACAACCCTCACTGCTGGTTCCTGAGCCCACAGACATTTCTACAGAACTATGCTATGAGGAGGATGGGACTACTGCAGTGAGTCAGCCTAATCCATGTGGGAATAGGGAAAATAAAGCCATAGGGACAGCACCTTATCTTTCCCTGGTAAAGGTGAACATGCTTAAATATCTCAGCCAGAATGTCTCCAATGACATGAACAAATACAATGTGCATTTGCTCTGGCAAACCCTGCAGAGATACTAGCTTTAGGCTGCTGAGATCAAGCAGCCTGAAGTATCTGGAATGCCAGTCACTACATTTCACAACATCTGAAATGTTTATCAGTGTAATTTGAAATGACCATAAATAGAAATACTAAATTCTTGAAAGAGAAGATACAGAAAAATATATCTTATATGAAAATCATGAACAAATGCAGTTCCTTCCGAATCCCAACATTTTCTGAAACTTTTCTGAGCAGAAACATCTGTGTTATGGATAAGACCAAGTCTTTTAATATAACACAGCCTCTGACTTCCTTAATCTGCTTTTAGTCTTGTCAGCTGTTTCAAGGCTCTGTGCTGAAAATGCCAGTTCTCAGCCATATGCTGCGGCCACAGTGGGTTGTTGAGGTGTGGATGATCATCTCCCTGGAGTACTTGCTGTATTCCAAAAGCATGGGAGAATACAGGGTCTGGTGGAGAAAGAGTGCAATTGATGGTTGCCCTCAGAGATGAAATTTTTATAGAAAAGACTAGTGTTCAATACATTGTCCCTGGATTATCACTACAGTCAGACCAAACAACAGTAGACAAAACCCCCCTCAGTTTCAGGACCAAGAATACCTTCCTTTAGATAATCATGGTTGTGGGGGAATAACAGGTGGGGAAGCAAGCAGCCGACTCAGTGTGAGTGATAAAGCAAGCTCCAACTTTATTGTTAGCTCAGTTCTTCTTTTGTACAGTACATGATAAATGCACCTATTCATCCCTTTAGCATTACCTAAGAGTATTACCTAAGGTCTAGAAGTTACATTTATATACTTTTTCTGCTTGCGGTTGCAGCTGTGAAGAGTTCTTCTTTATTCTCTGAATAATTCTTCTTTATTATCCCTAGAGATTTCTTCTTTGTTCTCCTGAATAGCCTGCCCTTGAGTTTGCAACATTATGCTGAGAAGTTAAATTCCTGAGGCCTACTTCATAGTTATATGCTCAAAGTTCCCATAAGCCTTTGCTCGACTCTTGCTCGCACAATGCACTCCGGGAGCTGTGCCCCTGTTCCCTTAGCCATTCTTCAACAATTCCCCCTTTTTCTTTTTGTGCGAGCAAGGCTCCATGGGTGATTTTAGATACATTCTTAGCAATACAGCTATATGTTAACCTAACAATTATGACTATTAGTAAAATGATTCCAAGCATTCTTAGTACTTCTTTAACTACGGATAACAACCAAGGTGACAGACTACCAAACACTGTTGTCCACTTATTATTGGATAACTACTACCACTAGCCCACCTTACACACAACACAATTGGTTTTCAACATATCAATCACAAGATGCCCAACCATTATTCTCCACCCCTAACCATCCTCAACTTCCGTTAGCAATCAGAAATTCTCTCAACATATCCCCTGTTTGTTTTTGAGCAAGCCAGACTTGCTTCATGGTTCTACTAATCCTTCCAGAAATTAATCTTATAAACACACACTATCAATATTAACAACAAACCGATATCAACTAAATGATTTACCTTATTTTAACTAAATCCTTAGCCTACCTAAGATATACTTTATTTTGGGCACCTAACAGTATTTATAGCAAAAAGTCTCCCATACATGCAGCTATGCAAAATGTCCACAAAATGTCTGCTAAATTAATCTAGTCCATGACTCCAGGCTGTATTTGTTCTGGTGGTCACTCTGGACAGAAGAAGTGGTGTGTTGCTTGGAGTTACCAGGCACAAAATCTAGTTGCACTTGCACTGCTTCCTGTCAGGCTTCTCCTCCATTGGTTCAGTTGGTTCCTGCTGTATCATAGTAATTCCTGTAACAAACAATTCAAATAATGGTTTAAACAACTTAAAGGCACATCCATTACAATCTCCATCCCTGGTCCTTTTGGGCCAGGCCATCTGGTGTATCAGTGCAATGAACCATTCTCCTTGTTGCCAACCTGGCTAGCAACAAGGGGTTTCTGCTAGAGTCCATCATTAGTATAGTCCACAGCATAGGCTGCAGGTGAATCTCTTCTTCATTGTGGCTCATCAACAGGTCACAGTCTTTTCAACTTAAATTCACACAAGAGTTCTAATCCACCTATCACAGCGGCACAGAAAGAGCAGTAACACCCGGGCCCTCCGCCAGCCCAGGCAGCTCCCGACGGTCGTTAGCACAACACGGTAAGGTGGTCAGTCCGGCACAGAGTCCCATTCGGGGGGGCGGGCGCAGAAGCTTAGCAGGCATTCCATGTCC
>NW_008689827.1:0-25569 GCF_000695815.1 Acanthisitta chloris | reverse complement strand
CTACTTCAGCTCAAACCAGCACACTAGCCCAAATCCTTCATCTGACTCCCAGAAATTTTGTCTTGGTCATAAGCATTTTCTCCCTAATACTGTTATAATTTTGGCAGTTTTCAAGATTGCTCTATGATTGTTTCCTTTTCTTCTCCCAGTCTTGGGAATTATATTGAAGATGATACTCTTTATTTCACTTTTTTGCTCTGCTTTATTTTATGGTCTCAGGATTTATTAAGCTCATGACTATGACTCTGTGCTTTTTCCCAGCAAAAAGTAGCAGTAAAAGATGCAAGGAAAAAAACCTAAACTGTTTCAATTTTCTAAATCCAGGGAGTTAGGTAAAAGAGAAACCAGGTTTTGAACAATTTGATCCTAATAACTATTGATCCTACTGGGGAATTTCTGCAGCTACCAGCATGTAACTGCCAAAATATTCAGCAGAAAGGGATTATAGGTATATGTAGAGATAACAGAATCTTCACATAAATCAGTTAAATAGTCAATCAAGCACAAGACACAAATCCATAGGAATCTTGGCTTCATTAGCTTCACTGCTCACAGAACTACTTGGATTTTTTTAATGGTGCTTTAATCCTGTTAGGTTTTAGAGGCAAAGAAGTGCAGAGATTGAGCTTGAATCTATTGCTTCTTATGCATCATTAAACAACTCCAGAGTGAATTAATTACATCTGATCAACCCACTGAAGGCAATGAGGCCATGCAAGGTGCAAGTTAGGGGCTGCAAAACATTTATTACTGATGACAGGGCACCAGAAAGAGAACTCTTTGACTTTCCATCTCCAAGTGTGAGCTAAAGATCTAAGTATGAGTAAGTAGGTCTGGTTTTAGTGCAATGACTCTTTTAATCTACAGAACTGTTGCATTTCACGTGGAATACAGAATGCCATGACCCTATTTTCATTCCTACAGAGCTATTCCTGAGCATGAGATTACAATTTCACTGGGATGCTTCAGGCCTCACCACTGACCTCAATTCCTGTAGGATTATATTCACAATATACTGGGCAGGAGCTCAGAAGCCCTCAACTCATCTGGACGATGATCCAAGGAGCTACTTTTGAATAGCAGAGGTCTCAGTAATATTTGCTAATCACAACCTTGTCAGCTACATCCAGGCTGTCACTACACCCTCACAAAAACTTGGTGTTTCACAGGCTGCAAGTCCTGTGCACTGCAAAGGAGCAAAAATCTATGGATGGGAAATTGTGAGTGGTGTTAACCGTTTAGATAATAACACAGTTTTAGAGAACTTCCCCATCCTTATTAACTGGACAATTTCTCCAGACTGATGTAAGACCAAGATGTGACCCTGCAGTGCTGAGACAGCTCTTACCCACAGGACCTTATACTTATCCTGGACCATGCAGGAATAATGGCAGATCATCCATTTGGTTCATCCAGAAACTGTACCTGTAGGAGCAGAGTTGGGCTCCAAGCTGGATTTAGCCATCTAGCCACAAATATATGAACCCTATATGACAGTTCATGTGCCAGCACAAGTGGAATACCACACAGATCCATAAGGCTCTCTGCATTCATCTGTCTCCAAGGAAAGCTTTCCTCTCTTTATCTGAGCCGTAAATCCATCAGGGCTTTTGTTCTTCAGCCCCATGATTGATGTTCTCCTGCCTCCACTTCTGTATGGAAAGTCTGGAATCTTTTCATCCTTACAGGAGCCAGGACTAGCCAGGAGTGCCCACGAGCCAGTACTCCCACGAGAGCTACAACCACTGCATGGCTCTCCAGGGTGACTCTTCTAGATGAATATGCTTTTCACTCTGCTCTAAACTCATGCCAGGTGTATCTGGGGTTTTCTGCTGTCAGGATACCAGATAAACCCCTCAACCTGAATGGTGTGACCTATGTCCTCTGCCTCCTGCATACCAGCCCCTACAGCCTCACATCAACCCAGCAGTTCCTCAGTACAATCATTTCCCTAAGCTTCCTACACGTAGCAGTTAACATGTTGTGCCCTTTACAACACCACAATCACCAAGAGACAGATCTGAAGCCTCTCACCTTGGGCAATTAAAATTAATCTTCCTCACAGTCTCCATTTATTTGTGGCCCATTAGCTATTGTGCCAGCAGCATTAGCACAAATTCTTTTCTCCCAGCTCTTAACTCCTTGAGGTATTTGCAAATAAAACTTTATCCCTTTTCACTTTTCCCTTCGATGGGCTAAGCAAACTAAAAATGAGGGTCTTTATTCTCCCTATCTCTGGAATTCCTGTTGGAATTCACATTTTTTAGCATAAATACACTGTATTTAAACAAAATTTCACTTATAGCCTGAACCATATTTGCCATTACTACTGGAAGTGCAAACCTGCCCAAAGACTAGATAATGCAGCCCTAAAAAAGTGACATCTCTATTTTATAACACCTTAGATCTAGCAATCTAATTCTCTTTTCTGTCAAGCCTAGAAAGTGGAGAAGAAAAATTATGATAAAGCAATTTTGTCAGGGTTTACTGACCTCTATTACACAGAGGTATTTCAGTGTCGTTGCTGCTGGCAGAGTTCACACAGCAATTTGTCTGACAGCTTCTCACAGCTGTCCTCACCCACTGATGAGTTGGCTTCAGCCATGTGCTGCCCATGAGGAGCTCCACAATTTGGGCTTGTTCAGCTTGCAAATACACCTTAAATGGGTTCAATATAACAATAGTCTGTGCAAAACAAAATATCCTGTTCTTGTGCTAATACCCATGAGCCAATGTGAGATACGACACTCCCACACCAGTCCATCCATCCATATCATCTCAATTTATACACAAAGTCTACCTAATCTTCCATTAGTTCTTGTGCATTTTGCCAAACCTTTTATAAAATACTGATATTGACAACATTTCTCTCAGCATTTAGGAAATATCTATGAAAAAAGTTCAATTTTTTCCAACAAAATATGTTATAGAATTAACAAACCCTTTTCCTTTTTTCCTCCTCATCTTCTGGCATAAAGGAAAAGGAATTGAACAAGAAGAGATGGTTAAACAGATTTAGCACAGGTGCCTAAAGGAGATTTTAATAGTTTCAGTGTTCCTAAAATATCTCTTATGAAAAACATGCAGCTAAAAGAATACATCAGTGTGTGGTACAGGGTTTTTTAGCTTGACTCTTCAAGAAGGTTTCATTACAGATTATTTTTGTTATGGTGGATTATGGAAACCTTTGGAATTCTACTTTGGAGGGCACTTCACACCACATTCCCCCTGGCACTGGCTCTGTGCAGCACTCCCCAGACTCTGCTCTTGTGTGGCTTCACCTGGAATACTGGTGACCTCAGTGTAAGAAGGACATGGAACTGTTGGACCAAGCCCAGAGGAGACCACAAAGCTGGTAAGACGACTGGAGCACCTTCCCTACAAAGACAGGTGCAGAGAGTTGGGGATGTTCAGCCTGGAGTAGAGAAGGTTATATTGAGACCTCAGAGCAACCTCCCAGGAGCTGAAGGGGCTCCAGGGAAGCTGCAGAGGGACTCTTGGTTAGGAACTGCTGGGACAGGACAAGGGGTAATGGGGATAAATTGAGAGAAGAAATTTAGGTTAGAAGAAATTTTTTCTGTGAGGGTAGTGAGACACTGGCACAGGTTGCCCAGGGAGGCTGTGGCTGCCCCAACCCTGGCAGTGTTCAGAGCCAGGTTGGCTAAAGCCTTGAGCAACCTGTTCTGGTGGGAGGTGTCCCTGCCCAGGGCAGGGGGTTGGGGCTGGATAACATCCAAGTTCCACTCCAACCCCTTGACATACAATGAAACTCTGAATTCTTCGGGAGAAGAGCTTGCACAACTAGTGTAAGAGCACTGAGAAAGATACCCAATCCTATGGCTTATTTTACACACAGAAGCAGCATCACTGTGAAGGTGGGAGAGGTGGAATAGAAACAATGTACCCTGGAAGTAGGACTGGAGAGATGCTGGGATGGATGGATATATGGCAATTCCTTTATAAACACTGGAGGCACAGATAAGAAAACTGTCCTTCAAATCTTGTCTTGTCAGGAGGAGTGACAGGACAGCCACACTATTGCTAACTGCAATTCCAATTACTCAAAGACTTTTTCACCTCTTCAAATGTCAGGACTAGGAAGAATCCCACTGATGTCGATAGTCCTCCTCCCTTTTGTCAAATTAAACATAACATAGGCCTAGAGCTAAGATCAATCATCCATTGAACATATTATCTTCTCCAGATCCTCAGCATGTCCCAAAGTTTATGCCAAGAATTTTTAATGATGCCAGTTCTTGATACTAACAACAAGCATTGAAAAGAAGTGATTTCTCTGACACTAATTCCAACTGTTTGTTTTAAACTTGAACTCTTAATGCAAAGATAATGATAAACCAATGAGAACATGTTTAGAGGTTTCACTTATTCTCATGTAATGTTTAAATATTGGCACATTCAAAATCTCTTAAACACCAGAATTGTATAAAATCAAAAACTCTGACTTCTTTACTAGAGCTAGATAAAAAATAAAAGTAATTGAAGGTAGTTTTGGGAAAAAACATGTTAAAACTAAGTTATCTAATTCTTAAAACTAAGTTGCCTAATATCATTCTCTACAGAATGGAACTATAAATATTTTCCTGAATAATAAAGAACTGCAATTAATTCATTGTTATAGAATAGCAACTTTTGAGCAGTACTGTTTGTAGCAAAAATAATTTATAGTCTTTGATTAAATCCCTCATACCTCTGCATTCCTGTTAAGCTCACTGAGTGACCTGAGTACTAAGCAGTAGGGATAAAGCTCTTCCTGAACTGGCCAATGTGCATTGTGAAATGCATGTGTTTCTGTTTACATCACATTAAAAACCTGCAGTGGTCAGCACTGAAAAAGAAGGTGATAAAATGATGCACAAACCAAATCAATCCAGCAAAGAAAATGAGTTTCATAAAAGGTCTGGGAAACGTGATATAAGGTAGGGCTGAGGGAATTTGGGAATTTGGTGTCCCTGCCCTTGAGAAGAGGCTCAGGGGTGACCTCATGATTCTCTCCAGCTCCCTGAGAGGGGTTTGGAGAGAGGTGAGGGATGTCTCTCCTGCCATGGCTGCAGGGAGAGGACTAGAGGGAATGGCCTTGAGCTGAGACAGGGGAGAGTCAGAGGAGATGTTAGGAGAAATGTTTTCCCTGTGAGGGTGTTCAGGCACTGGAATATTGCCCAGGAGGTGGTGGAGTCACCATCCCTGGAAGTGTTTAAGAGGTACCTGGATCTGGTACTGGAGGAGATGGTTTCAGGTTTACGGGTTACAGCATTGACAGGTGCATGATTGGACTTGATGATCTTTGAGGTCTCCTTCAACCCTGATAATACTATGATTCTATGATTACATTTTCAACAGGAATCAAGTTGGCAGTTGTATCAAGGAGGAGGTAGAAGGGACACAACAGTTGCAGGAACATGAACACTCCTAGCTATTCTGCCCACAGGTGATGTTCACAGCAAGGCAGGTATGAAATGAAATTTAAAGAGCTGAGATTCAGGTGCATGATTACACAGAGGAGTCAAAAGTCAGAGCCAAATAATACTTACCAGATCTTATATGCCAGGCCAGGGAAGTGTCTGGTGAAATCTCCATCCCATCAGTTTTCTAAACACATCTGTGTTAAGCACTGGGGAAAAAAAAAGGTATCTATGTTAAATCTTTAATAATATTACATCTGTAAATGATTTTTCTGTTCTCTTTCTCTGCAAACTGAGGGTGGTGAGGCACTAGCACCAGAGAAGTTGTGGCTGCTCCATCCCTGAAAGTGTTTCAGGCCAGGTTAGATGGGGTTTGGAGCAACAAGGGCTAGTGGAAGATGTCCCTGCCCCATGGCAGGGGGGTTTAAGGTCCCTTCCAACCCAAACCATTCTATGAAACACTTCTCTTGTGTTCTCGTAATGCCTGTTTAACATCTATTTCCTATTCCTGATTTCCCTGTGAAGTTGGTTGTTTCCATATCTAGAATTGAAATTATATATATTAAAAAAGATGTAAAAATACAACTGTTCCAGGATTTTACTTAACTGCTCTTGACTGTGAGTTGGCATGGTGCAAGGTTCATTGAATATTCAGACTTTTCCCTGAAACAGAGAAAATTGGATTTTTTTCCCTTAGGCTAAAAGTTTTATTTATGGATGGTGGTGAAAATAAAAGCCTTAACTGATGTTCAGTGGCTATTGTGAATGTGCTCTCAGGCCTCCTCTGCCCCCCAAAAAAAACCAAAAGCAGCATTAATTAGTTAATCTTTTACAAATGACCTAGATGTATCATTGCTGGAGATGTCTAAATAGGTGCTAATGACAAGGCATTTCAGTATTTTCTTGGGAAATCAATACTTTCAAAGGAGAAATTGGGATTTGCTGCCAAAATTAATGAATCTGCTGCTCCAGAGGTCAGGATGTCGTTTGTAGAGCTCCGTGCAGGCTGTGAAAGGAATCATTTCTCAGTGCACTTAGCCACACTGAAGAGCAGCATTGGTCCAGCATGAATATTAATAGATGGATGAGCAAGAGGTTAGACAGTATAAACTGGAATACAAGGAACCAATGTTTCCCTAACAGCTGAACTAAAAAAAAAATAAGGTATTATCTAAGTGTTTGTTTTAACAAGAATAATGTACCAAAGTCCATCAAATCCCCCAAGTGGTATTTTTCCTGTGATTTGCTCCCCAAGAAGGGTAAAAGAGTTATGAAACAGCTCATTTCCCAAGCTCATTTCAAATGTTTTCCTCCATCTCAAATTGAAATGACTCCAAGAAACCCTTCGGCCTCTTCTGCTCCCAGATCTCATTTCCAGGGCTGTGGCCAGCACAATCATTCTGTTGTTCCCACATGTGAGGACCTGTCAGTTGTGTTATTTACTGGGACCTGGTGCCCATGCTGGAGGCTGAGGAACCCATCTCCTACTCCAGACAGCAACTCCATGTTCTTTAGGTACAACCTGGAATTATCCATGTAATAAACCCCACTGGTTTCATCCTGGAGTTACCTGTTGGATGCTGAAAGAGAACCCCAAACTCCAGACTGTATTCCACAAGTGCATTTTGTAGCTGAGCTCTGCATATCATCCTCTCTGAAAAGATGGCTTAACTGCCATAACTCCCAGAGTCAGTGACTACTTTCACTTGGATTTTAAACACATTCCTCCATTTTATAATATTCTTCAAACTTTCTGTAAATAAAGAAGTTCCCCTTTTCCCTAGGCATATTTTCCCAAGGTTTCACAGCTCTAATTATTATGAGCAATATCTTCATGGTCTCCTGCTACATTGCTCAGAAATATAAGAGGAAAAAAAAAAGATCTATTTTGAAAGTTTCTTTGAACTTCCTAAGTCGATGATTTCTTATATAACTGCAATAAAAACCTCTGGGAAAGAACCTATTATGAGTACTGTGTCAGCAATTTTAGCTTATTACAGATGCTTTGCTCCCCTTTCCACAGAACTATTTAATGAATTTCAACTAAGGATTGTATAATTTCCCAGCCAATAACAGCCACAGCTTTTACTGGGAGGTTTTTAATCTGAGATTACAGGCTAATTTAGGAAAGGGATTTAATGAAGAAGATAATTACAGAATCACAGAATAATCAGACCTGGAAGGGACCCTTGAGAATCATCTACTCCAACTCTTGGTCCTGCACAGGACATCCCTGAGAATCACATCATGAGCCTGAGAGCATTGTCTGAACACTCCTTGAGCTCTGTGAGGCTTAGGGCTGTGACCACTGCCCTGGGGAGCTGTTCCAGTGCCCAAACACCCTCTGAGGGAAGAACCTACTCCAACTCCATATTCATCCCAAACCTCCCCTGACAGAGCTTCAGACCATTCCCTTGGGTCCTGTCACTGGTTGCCAGAGAGAAGAGGTCAGTGCTGTCCCACCACTTCCTTCCATGAGGAAGTTGTATCCACTGATGAGGTCTCCCCTTAGTCTCCCCTTCTCCAGGCTGAACAGCCCAAGTGCCTCAGCCACTCCTCATGTGGCTTCCCCTCGAAGCCCTTCACCATCTTTGTTGCCTCCTTTGGACACTCTTCAATAACTGAATATCTTCCTTACACTGTGGTCCCTCAAACTGCACCCAATATTCCAGGTGAGGCTGCCCCAGCACAGAGTAGAGCAGGACAATCCCATCCCTCTCCCTCTCTGGCAATACCTTGCCTGATGCCCCCAGGACATGGTTGGCCCTCCTGGCACTTGTTCAGTGCAGCTGAGCAGTGTCTGACTTCAGCCTTTTCAGCAGGGCCTCAGTACTGGATAACATCTTCCAGCAGCGGAGCAGCCATGTCCCACTGCCATCCAGGGAAACAAATAGCTAAATGCTCTGTATTTCCATATTTTCAGGTGTTAGGGAGGAGTTTTGTTTGTTAATGACCAGGAGAACCTCCAGGAACACCTGTTAGAAGGCAGCAGATTGCCTAATTCAGGTTTAGTGGCAATAAGATCTCAACAACTGGGTATTTCTTCACTTTCTTGTTTTATTTTCTTATTCATTTTCCAGCCAATTATCCTTACATTTGAAAGCAGTATTGTAGGAAGTATTCTCTGCCCTCCCTTCACTCAGTTAGGAAGAAATTGTTAGTGCTCCCTGTTAGAACAGCAGTTCCCAATAAAACTATTTATATCCTTATGGTGTGTCTATTCACTGGTCAAAGTTTAATTGTACAAAGAACTGTAAATAGGATTAAAAAAAACAAAGAACCTCTTCATTTCCTTCTCTCCCTCCCTGTAAGAGAAGCCCAAACTGTTTCTCACAGAAATCTGCTTTCTAGGATAATAAAAAGAGCTGATGAAAGAAACAGAAAATGAGGACAGAAGAAGAGTGCAAAAATTCTGTATTGACACAATTTTTTACTCACATTACAAACCATCACAGGCTTTAGTGTCAATAAGAGGACAATGAGGGATTTGTACAATGTGAATTGCAACACTTTGCATTTCAGACCAAATTTGCTAACAAGCAATAGCACAAAAGACAAAGTTTTGAAGGTTTAATGCGACATTTAAATTCTCCCTTCTCAGTGTGACTTTGGTAGGACACTTTCTGCACAAAGATTTTGGGCAAATTGTTGAAGATTTAATATTTGGTATAAAGCATAAATTCACTGGTGGCTAAAAAGACAGGAAATCTTATATACTTAGGTTGACCTTATGTTTTTATGAATTTCATTTTCATTTCTTTACAATTTTGACATTTGTGGACCTGAAGGAGCAAATCAGAAGTTCCAGCCTGGAAGATTCTGCTTCACACCCTACACTGACATTAGCTACACCCAAACAATGATCCTTTTTTGCTTTTGCAAAGTCATTAAGCCAAATTCATTGCTATAAACTGACTCATCTTCTTCCCGTAACAGCCACTAAGTAGCATCACTGTAGACCATGACACAAAGAACATATGTCGCACCACTGTGGGCCATGATACATAATGACATACGTAGCATCAGTGTTGGCACTTAATGTCTCAAAGAATGCCAGAAAACAATTTAAAGCTATGCTAAACTTATAGGAATGAGAGAAAATGGATTTAATTGTGGGTGGTGATCTTCATTTGACCAGTTATAGCTTGCAGAACTGGCCTGGCTCTACAGAGCTCTAGGAGACTGGAATATGTCTGTGTATTCCAGGCTGTAGAAATTCCCTATGATCAGAGAGGGATTTTAGAGAAAAGAGAGGAATAGGCCATGCCAGACCCAAAGACCTATGGATGTAAGTCAGGAAAGAGATGACAGCAGAGTACTCATGCACACCAGTTTCTCAGTGGTCTGCAGAGGATTTTCTTCTCCATGCAACATAGCTCCTTTCCCAGGCATTCTTCAATCTGTTGCACTCACAGCATCAGGAAGGAAAATTAGTCATAGGTAGCCAAATGCCATCTGTTCCCCAGCCTGAAAGTGAACATCCACCACAAACTCTTCCATGATTGCTGTTTGCCTTCTGGAGGAGGCACTGCTGAGGGTAAAGCTGTGCTAGAGGAATTGGTGAGGGTTCTGCCACCCCCCACTGGTAAACTCCACTTGTTCTCCATATTCCAGAAGCCCTTGATCATGTTTTCATTATGCTGTTTCATTCTATTTTGCATTTTGTTGGGAAATCAGAGTGAATTCCAAAAAAAAAGAAGACAAAATATTGTGGGTTTCCAGCAAAAAAATGAAAACTCAATGCCAAAAGGAAGAATTGCTTCATATCTACTTTGCTTTTGAAGCTGCATCAGCTGAGGTTTATGCAAGGTAGCTGAGGTACAGGGCTGCAGTGTTTGGCTGCTACCCAAAAAAACTCATTCTGACTGTGTTGAATCATAATGTTGCAAAGAAATAAAGTTATTTTTGACTGTATTATATCTTCCAAATGTCCCCAAACACCACAAATTATCCCCTACAAACCATGTGAACACTTGACTCCTTCTTAATTCTAGTCCTTACAACTATTGGCCTTTAGCAACTTAAGCACTAGAACTTCGCCTTCAGGTAAAGTGAGGCTAAGTTATTAATACATAGCTCAAGAAATTATCCTACAACAGCCATAAAATTAATTTTTTTTTCATTTCTAGGCTAAGTTATGCAACAGCATGAGAACAATATAGCCAAATTCTGGCATTATTGCAAACAGATAACTAAAAGTAAACAAATAAATCCATAAACATTCCCATTTTCATTACTTACATTCTAAACACTGTGATAACAACTAGATAAAAAGCACAGGAGAGATTTCTTCAGCCTCAGTATTATGAGCTGCAAATATTGCTGCACTAAGTCAACAAGCAATGAGTTTATTGCTAAAGATGTAATTAAAAGAGAAAACACCACATTCACCTAGGAAAACCTGGTCTGATTTGAAAGAGAACATCTTGTTTAGGACCAGCGTTCCAGAGTCCAAGCAGAATTCCCTATCAATAAAAGGTCAAGAATTGGGTTTGTCTATTTTTTATTAGCCCTATTCCCTCCACAGTGGAAAAATAGATTAATTTAAACTAAGACAGGAAACATTATTTGCATAATAGTAGCCCTGAACAAAACAAAAAAAATCTCCTTAGGGCTATCAGGTCTAGGATGAAACAGAAAATTCAACTAACACTAATTTTCGGCAGTTTTTCAGCATTTTGTGACCTATTTTCCAGCATCTTCCCAAAGCTGATGTAACTCCATCTAGTAATCCCTAAACTAGAGCTGAAAAAACGTAGGGCTTAAAATGAACAATTCCTTTTGGAAGATTCTTAAATACCAAGTAAGTATCTATGATACTTAATATTTCTCTTAGTTAACTAGGACATCAGTGGAGCTTAATACACTTCTATAATCACAGCAGCAGTTAGTGGTAAACTCAATACTAAGAAGATACTCTCAGGCCTGTCTTTTTTAACTCACTTTATGGTATATTTACACCCTTTGTTAGTAGGTACCTCAGAATTAAACCCAACAAATCTACTTTATGGTTTTATACTAAACTGAGGCTTTACTTGGCAAACATGACGTAGGAAATATCTGTATAAGCAAATTAGAAGGGGAAGATAAAGTTCTGTGCAGTTTCACTCATGAGCTGATCTAAATAAATGGCTTCTACCATTCAAACTGGGTTTAGCATGTCCCTAAAATACCTATTTAGCCCTACAGATTTGTTGCATTATGCTGCAATGTGATATAATTTCATTGATCACACAGCAGTGATAAAATTCAGACCCATGTTAGGGTGTGAGATCAAGAGATAAATTGCCTTACTTCTTGTTCAGTGCAATAATTAGTACTGAAAAGCTCACAGAGAAAGATGTTTCAGCAAGCATCAATCATTTCTCCAGAAATGTGCCTGTGTTGAAAATTGGGATGATGTGATGCTTAACCTGTATCTGAATCATTACAACCATTAATCTTTTCCATAGAGAGTGGCAGTTGAGTGCCCAGTTCTGCAGTGTTGCTTTCTCACTAGTAAAAATACAGCTGCAAACATTATTTCTGTGTCTGTTCCTTGCCAGCATGGGCAGAGCTGCTTCCCCACAACCTCTGCTGAGGTAACTTTTTACTATATCTCTCCTTACTGTGAAATTTTGGAGTTATTTCTCCCCTTGTGTATGATTCTACTACTTTACCTTCCTTTATTGTCTCACTTGTGGCTCTCTCTGTCTTCTCCTCTACATGGACCTAGTGAGCCCACATTTGGAGTGTTGTGTTCAGTTTAGGTCTCCACACTTCAAGAAGACAAGGAGGTAGTGGAGAGGGTTCAGTGGAGGCCACAAAGATGATTAGGGGGTTGGAGTGCCTCTCTTACAAGGAGACTGTGGGAGCTGGGCCTGGTTAGTCTAGAGGAGAGAAGATTGTGAAGGGTTCAGTGGAGGCCACAAAGATGATTAGGGGGTTGGAGTGCCTCTCTTACAAGGAGACTGTGGGAGCTGGGCCTGGTTAGTCTAGAGGAGAGAAGATTGTGAGGGGATCTCATCAATCTATACAAATACCTCCAAGGGGTGTCAGAGGATGGTTCCAGACTCCTTTCAGTGCTGCCCAGTGACAGGAGAAGAAGTGATGACCACAAACTAAACCACAAGAAGCTTCACCTCAACCTAAGGAAAACCTTCTATCCATTGAAGGTGGTAGAGCACTGGAGTAGGTGCCCAGTGAGGGTGTGGAATCTCCTTCTCCAGAGGTATTCCAAACCCACCTAGATGTGTTCCTGTGTCACCTGCTCTAGGTGACCCTGTCTTGGCAGGGGGGTTGGATTGGATGATCTCCAAGATATCTCTACAACTCCCTGACAGGGGTTGGAGAGAGGTGGAGGATGGTCTCTCCTGCCATGGCTGCAGGGAGAGGACTAGAGGGAATGGCCAGAAGGTTAGGAAAAAATATTTTCCCTGTGAGGGTGTGTTCAGGCACAGGAATATTGCCCAGGGAGGTGATGGAATCACCATCCCTGCAAGAAGCATCTGGATCTGGTGCTGGAAGATATGGTTTAGGGTTTAGGGGTTACAGCAATGACAGGTTAAATGTTGGACTTGATGATCTAAGAGGTCTCTTCCAGCCTTGATGATTCTATGATTCTAGGTCACTTCCATCCCTAACTATTCTGTGATTCTTTCCATGCCCAGCCATGAGGACACTGCATGACCAACCCCCTACCAAGGCCACCTCCCTGCCTGTAGTGAAAGCAGAGCTGTGATGGGGAAGGTGCTCCAGCACCACCACACTAATGAAAAGGAGTGGGCTGGATGAAAAAGAATCGTGCTGAAAATGAATCTAAGAATATCATCACTGAGCAAAGACTCATGAAAATACACGAAGGATTTCCCTTGATATACATTGAGACACAGATTGTGTTTACCTCTCTAAGATATAAAGCTGATTATTCATCATCAGTATCTCATCAGTACCAGAAGTCTCAGTTCCCACCCTCAAGCCATGAAAATGATACTATGATCACATCAACATATTTTATTACTATTGTGACATCAAATCATCCTCCCTAGGTACATGTAAACACCTTTTTTTTTGCTTCCACTGAACTACTTCACTGGGTGGCCTCTTCACAAAATAATGACAAATAAAGGTGTTCACATAGATTTGTGTAAAAAACTACTCATCCATCCAAGGACTAGAACAAAACAGCATCTCTGCACACCTGTAATAAAATCTGCATGACTGTTTTGATAGCACTAAGTCCCTAATCAAATAAAAGGGAGTTTGCATCATTAACCAGAAGCATCCTGAGAGGCAGTGATAGAACAGCCTCATCCTCAGTTCAACCCTCCCAGACACACACAACAGAACTTTGCACAATATCAAACAGGACTTCAGACTGTCCAATATGAAACTTAAAAATATCTCTGAGCCTAAAAAGCCCCTTCAAAGTTACAATAAAAACCAATGATGTGTGGATTTAACACAGTGAAGGAATGCTTTCCATACTAATGACCATATAAAGTTGCTGAGCTCCCAGCCAAAAACATTCCCTGACACTGACCCAGGGTCTCCAGGACCTAGATGAGCTTTGAGCAACAGAGTTGTGTTGATACAAGTGTATAAACAAGGAAGAGGTTTAGGGCAGGAGGTTCTGAGACTTAAAAATGGTTTGGAGCAGCTCATTAAAGATCTGAAATTCATAAATCTCTTGAGAGAACTGCTAACAGAAACTCAGCCAGGTAGTACTGCCCCAAAGAGCACACTTGCCTCTTCTGATAACCCTCAAAGCACAGATTCCAAGTGCTCCCTGTCCTGAACTGTCTCATCAATTAACATAATTGAGCTTAAATTTCAAGACACTGTTCTGTATGAAATTAGCTTTGCTGTTGCGTCTGCCTCAGGGATGTTTCTCCTGCTCTGACAATCTCCAGTGCAGCAGCATCTTTAACTGCTGTCAGTAAACCATTTCAGTGTCTCACTACCCTGAGTTAGAAACTTCTCTTCCTAATATTCAGTAAAAAACCTTTTTTTTTCTGGAGTATTATTCACCCTAATGCATCACTGCTTATTTTTGCAAAGCTGACAGCTGTCCTGCAGCTTTCTCAAGATGTGGCAGCCCTTGGAATGTGCATTCAACATATGAAACACCTTCTGCCCACTAAAACCCGTGCACTGCTCCTGTCCATGTGTGTATACACATGAATTCACAGGAACATATACAGCCTGGAGACTAAAAAGGCAAGAAATCTTGGGTAATGAAGCAAATTCTTGTGTTTTGACTCAAAACAATATTTCATTGTTGCCATTCCAGGTGATTTGAAGAGCTCAAATATGACCAAGTCTAATAATGGTCATGAGACAATCTGTCAGACTAGAGAAAGCAATTCATTAAATGCTCAATGCTGTCACTTAGAAGCTCTATGAAATGCACAAAGCATTCCTGAGAATTGTCTATTTGGACAGGAACATCAACTGAATGTTGATGATACTATAAATTATTCTCCCATAAATTTGATAATCTTTTTAATTACAGGTTTATATCCAAATGCAAATTCCTTATTACCCCACCTGTCATCCTAATAATAAAAGCAACAAATAAAGGTGATTTTTAGACTGTAACATTGGAAACTGCAGACTTGAAATATTATCCATCTATCAAACTATAAAAACTTTGCCTTTCTACAGCCTTTCTTGGAATGACAGTTATTGGGAATTGAGTAAAGCTGCTAAAAACTAAAATGAGAAGTAGTTGGCTTTGATTGATAGAAAGGACCTTTCCCTGCCCAGTTATCTGAATCCTGAGTGTATCTATAACAATAAATCACCCAATGCCATAAATAACACCCATTAGACATGAAAACAGAATTAAATCTTCAGTCCAATTTTTGTCTTGCTAAACCCATTTATTCCATTCTTTGTTTCTTTCCTTAAGCAGCATCTAGTCCATGAAAGTCCTGTGATTACTCTGTTTTCTTAACAGCCACTTCAGCTTTTTAAAACCCAAAATAAATTCTATGTATCACTTCTTAGTTATCTCTTATTTTACTGACACTCAGGAGGAAAGAAAATTTTCCTGTTGGGACCATTGCAATTTATCCTTAGAATATCATACTCATTATAGTTATTTTTCAGTTAATTTCTTAAATTAAGGCCTATTGGTTCATAACTCTTGAGCTCAACCCTAACGTGTTATAAAGATAGAGAAAACATCATTTTCCCTCTGGTTGTGCAGATTTTAACAATAAGATAATTGATGAAATTAATTATTAACTTTTTGGAGAAACCTTACAAAGGATTTGCCTTTGTTTAAGGGAATATACTTCAATAATGCCACCAGTTGTCTCCAGGGATTTTCATCTCCTGAATCCCTTGGTGTTCCAACAGCTCAGTGCATAGGCAGTAGGCCTATATTCCTAGGAATAAATATGATTCTTACAAACTGATGAAGAATAGATTATCTGTACCTTTAATCAATAGTTTAACTGCATATTGAGCATTGAAACATGGTGTTTACTGCATTATCCCTCGTGGAGTATAATTACATTTTATATAAATGAAAGCAATTTAATTTGTTGGCATCAAGAGATTCACTTGTGTGATATTCAAAATAATCATCATGTGCACAATGATGCAGACAGGATTGGAAATTTTTTACCCACTCTGGATTAAATAGCACATCCTTTTATTGTTTTAGCAGGTTATTTGCATTCAGGATTAAAAGAGAAAAGCAGGAGTGAGCTCAAGCAGAAGTGAGAGAGAGTTTGATTAAATCCTGTGTTACTCCACTCTTCCTCTGGACTCAATCTGTTCATTTCAGTGGGGTTAAATAAATCAAATGTCTGACAAATTAAGTCTATCTCTTTCCCACTCTCTAAGCACCGGATTTAAATTCATCCTGACCTAGGAGTGCATGTTTACAGGGAGAACTGGCTGCAACTGCTTTCCTCTGCACCAAAACTTGACATGCTTCACTGCATTTGGGATTATTTTATAGATGTGTTTCCCTTTGTAAAGTTTGGGTACATGTGAGACAAGGAAACAGCATACCAGGAGATACACCTTTCACTCCTAGTCCTCATGGAAGCAGTTCTGAGACTCAGATCTGCAGCAAAGAAGCCAAACCAAAACTGTTGGAATCATAGAATCACAGAATATCCTGAGCTGGAAGGGACCCACAAGAATCAAATCCAACTCTTGACCCTTCACGGAACATGCCCAACAATCTGACCATGTGCCTGAGAGCATTGCCCAAACACTCCTTGAGCTCTGTCAGGCTTGGGGCCATGACCACTGCCCTGGGGAGCTGTTCCAGTGCCCAAACACCCTCTGGGGGAAGAACCTTATCCTGATACTAAGCCAAAACCTCCCCTATTAGATAACTGTAATGGAATTAAGACTATGTTTGAGGGATTTTTTAAAATATTCTTGCTGTAGATTTTGTCAATCAAGTATAGAGAATAGAAATGTCTTGTGATCATATAAATGTCAAAATCAAAGATTTCAGTGCTGAACTGTCCTCTTTTCCCCTTCTCCACACCACAACATCCCACAGCCCTTTGCTCCTGTGCCTACCAGCCTTGTGCCACGGCTGCAGGACAGTCACTGCTTCCTTCCTCTCTTCCCATTACTGAAGTTAGGTACAGAAACCAAAGAATAAATCCAGCCACTCTCTTTGTAGAATTTTACTAATAGAGCTCTACCATGACTAAGTGATCAGTTTTGACGTGAGATGCAAATCCGAAGTTAAAAATATCATTTTCCTGCAAAGTAAATTATGAATCATTAGAAAGACTGAAATAAAATCTTCTACCACGTTCCTTTTAGCTTTTCTGAGAAAATATGGGAAGCATAAATCACTTCAGAGAGCTGCTACAAGGTAGCAGGCACTTGGTAACTTTGGGGTTGATTTAAACTAGGCTAGTGTCTCTAAAACACAGGAGTTTGTTGCTGCATCTGGAGGAACTACGAGAAACAGATGAAAATTACCTCAGAGCTACAAATATCTTCTCCTGAAGTGCCTTAAAACTAGAGGTACAGGAACAGACACACCATGAGTGTGATGTAAATTTGGTATTTATATTGAGAAAGCATTAATGAGTTACAGCAAACCAAAAGAAAAACAGAAATGTGGAGTATTTCTTCTTCTCCTCACAGCCCAGAAAGCCAACCAAATCCTGGGCTGCATCAAAAGGAGTGCAGGCAGCAGGTCGAAGGAGGGGATTCTCCTCCTCTACCCTGCTTTTCAGTATCTGAAGGGACTACAGGGAAGCCAGACAGGGACTCTTTGGTAGGAGTTTCAGTGACAGGGCAAGGGGCAATGGGTACAAATTGAAAGAGGGAAATTTAGATTAGAAAGAAATTTTCTTCTGTGAGAGTGGTGAGACACTGGCACAGGTTGCCCAGGGAAGCTGGGCAACCCTGGCAGTGTTCAAAGCCAGGTTGGATAAAGCCTTGGGCAACCTGGTGTGGTGGGAGATGTCCCTGCCCCGGGCAGCGGGTTGGGCCTGGATGATCTCTAAGCTCCATTCCAACCCCTAAAATGCTATGATTCTATTATTCTCAGAAAGTAGCTCTTGGTAAATTTAATTCAATCACTTTCTAAGCTCTAACCTCTCCTTGGGTTGGAGAAGGAAATGATCAGTATTGCTGAAGCTGCACAAATTCCATTATTTTGTTTTCCCATCTTCTGAAAGCCAGAAAGAGACATTGTTCTCTCCTTCTCTCCTAGGTCCCTCCAGAAAGAATAGCGTTTCCACAGAACCAGAGCTTGGCTTGTTGGTGAATTTTTAAAGCTAAAGCATAAGAAGGCAGAAATAGCAACATATTCTTCCCTTTCTTTTCTTAGCACCATACCTCAACTCAAGTCTCTGAGGACTCCTTCTGCCCTCAGCTATACCCCCTAATGCTTGAACATTTAAGTTAAATTTCACTGTGGATAGGGAAGAGGGAATTGAGAGGACAAGGAGAAGAAAGAAAGGGGGCAGAAAAGTCAAAGGTATTTAAACTTGCAGGAACATACTAAAGGCAGAAATGCTAAATTGATACATGTCTCTGTATACACAGTGTGACATCAGTAACCTGTGACATTCTCAGCCATAATATCAGAGAGACTGAGGCTTAAGGCACTGAAAGGATTAGAGACAGGTAAATAATTCATGAGCATATCCACAAATAGAGGAAGAACACAGTAAGAGTGGCAGAGATTCCCCCAAAGTCCAGCTGAGTCTGATCCCTTCCTACATGGGCACACCACCCCCAGCAATGCTGGGCACTGTTCCCAAAGTATTTCTGGGAGAAGGCATTTGGGTCATGGATGGGACAAGACACACAAAGTTGGAAGCTCATAGGAACAAATCCACTGTATAAAGGGGGTATTTACAGCAAAAGACACCACTTCTTGCCTGTATTTATGACAAAAGACACCACTACCTACCTATGTTTATTTATGGCAAAAGACATCCCTATTTGCCTATATTTACATAACAAAAGAGCAGTATTTGCATGGAATGTCTGCAAACTATCACCTACACAGAGTAGTGGGCTGGAGATGCTGGGCAAGGCTGAAACATGTTTTCACTCTGCTCCTTGTACTTAAGCAACCCCATGGCAGAGCCCAGGGACAGCTCTAGAATCAGCTCCCACCCAAAATCCCCTGATGACTTGACTTTTTGAGGGGTAAAGATACCACAAGGCCAACTGTCACAGCCCCTGCCTCACTGGGCATGGCTGCTGTGAGGACTGGAAAGCCAGAAAGTCTCTTCACTGCTTCTCCTTTCAGCATTACAAATTCACATCAAGGCTTAAAACATGCTGTTCCAAAAATATAACCTGTACACCCTCAAGTGATGCAATTAACATAACTTGTTGAGTGATTTCCCTCACCATGTACCTACAGCAATGCTACTCCATTAAATATGCCTCAGTAAGTACTTGTCTCACTCCCAGGATAAAATATCATTTTAATAACCTGAGCAATAAACACGATACCTGCAAAATCCACATGATGTGGAAAGCAGAGCAGGATAAGAAGAACAGAATGAAGTGGATGCTGCAGACTCCATGGCATGTTCCACCTCCACCAGAAGCACCAAAATGTTGGGAAAGAGAATGCCTGACCCTGCCAGGAATCCATGGAAAAGGCTGAAGGCAAATGGATTGGCTGGCTGTCATTAAACCCCCTGACAGACCCAGAGATGTGAGAGCCTGCTGTCATGTTTCATTCCTACTAACTGAAGAGACAGTGGATTAGATGAGCTTGAAAAGAGCTTCACCTCCTGACATCAAAATAAAACTGTTGTTCACCTGGGTTTTCCCTTCCCCTCATCCCAGTGCCCTTGGGAAGCCTCCCCCAGCAGCACCATTCCCTTCCTGACAGCCCAAACCCTTCAGCACCTGCAAAGCCCTTTGGGGAAATTCTGAGGGTATGAAACTGGGACACATCTGATTTTATTCAATGCTTGGCTCTATTAATTAGAATCATAGGATCTTCAAGGTTGGAGGAGACCTCTAAGATCATGAAGTCCAACCATTAACCTGTCACTGCTGTAACCTCTAAACCACATTCACCAGCACCAGATCCAGACATCTCTTAAACACCACCAGGGATGGTGACTCCACCACCTCCCTGGGCAATTCTCTATTCCACTATCTGGCCAAATTCATACTTATCACACTGGGCTCTGTTATGCCGCAAAATATTGTTCTTTTGTTTTATTTTTTAACCTCTTTGTAGGCTTCTTTCCCTTGTTTGTTTTCACTCTGGTGTAATTCCTTTGATTTTAGCAGGACTGTCGTAATATAAGGCATAATAAGGATCAAATCATGTTTTGTTTACATTAGAATCAAAATATTAGTAACTTCTTAAGGATGTTGTACTTCCAATCAGAAAAAATAATACACTTCTTCTTCCAGTGTAGGCCTAAAGATTGCACCAGTCAAACATCCCAGAGGGAATGCAATGTAGATGCAATTTCAGGTGTTACAGTTAGCTTAGAGTTCATATGTGCTGAAGATACACTTAAAAAACTGATTTTCATAGAATCACAGAATAGTTTGGGTTGGAAAGGACCTTAAAGACTATCTCATTCCTTAAAGAATATCTGGACACCTTCCACTAGATCAGGTTGTTCCAAGCCCCATCCAACCTGGATTTGAACACTCCTAGGGATTGGAGTAGCCACAGCTTCCCTGGGCGATCTGTGCCAGTGCCTCACCACGCTCACAAGGAAGAATTCCTTCCTAACATCTAATCTAAATCTCTCCTCTTTTAGTTTCAAAGATAAGCTGATTTCCTGTACAGACAAAGATAATCCATTCCTGATTTCCTTAATTTCTCAGTCAGCTTCAAGCCCAGCACAGGGATAAGTAAGTCTGTTCTTTTCTTTTCCACTGTCAGTTCACATTTGCTAATTTATAAGAAATAGTTTACCTTTATTTAAATGGAAATTACCTGCCTCAAAAAGTAGTTTCAGTGTGAGTTAAAAGCTGCTGGAACTCCAGCAAAATGAAGATAAGAAAAATGAAGATAATTCAGGTAATAGCAGCACTGCTGCTGCTATTTTTTGCCTGGGTATGGTGGTCAAGTGTGCTTTTATTTCAAATAAGAACCCCCAAACCTTAGCTGCTATAAACCCTAGGAGTACAAGAGTGGCCTAGACCAGGTTTTTTTGCAGCAATTCCATTTTATCATGTTGTAACTCCTACTTGTTCGTCAGAGTAAATTACCTGCAGAGATTGTATTAAAGAATATCTGGGCACTGCATTGAAGAATAATAATGGCAATTTCATAGTGATTTCACAGTATTAAGCATGCACCACACAAGAAAACTATCACAGCAAAATCCAATTTGTTTCTTTTCCAACACTGAATTTGACTTCTCTTTGGTTGGCAATTAGTTAGTACAAAAGTTTAATCAAAGCCTCAGTTTCTTCTTCCTCTTTGAATGTTTCACAGTCAGAATAAGATGGAACCAATAATTAAGTAAATTGGACTTGGCTTAGTACACAGGAAATTGAGGCTAATTCATCAACATTATCCATTAGCAACTTGTATATTCATACATTCAGATATTTTTAGAAGTGATAATATTTAAATATGTGATTAGAAAATAAAGTGGTTTTCAAGTCTATTAGAATGAGGAAGTCTTTACCTGCAAGTAGAGGGCTGCACTGGGATTTTAAGGGAAGCTGCACTGGAATTTTAAGGGATGCTGCTGCTCAAATAAGTGGAGATTGACCTGAAAGAGAGAAATGTAAATGGGAAAGAATTACAAAACCACAGCATGAAAGAGTGACGCAGAACCTCTTCAAAAGAAGCAAAAGCATCATAGATATAGCAAGAAGGAAAGAGAAATACCTGAAAAAACAGAGAAATTAAAGACAGATTTGGGCCTTTCAGATCATACAAGAGCAAATAGTAGGACTGAAAAGAATATTTCAGCTAAAATGATGTAGGAAATGCTCAGGGAATGTTGGACTGGTTGCAGCTCTAACATTCCTTTGCAAAGAAGGAATCTGCTTCAGCAGACACATAATGAGGTTCACAAGTGCTGTTCAATCAATTTGAAGCTTGTTCTGCATGTAGAGGAGCTAAAAATTGAGGAGGAACTTTGAAATACATAAGACTTTTACTAGAAGTGATGAGAGTTGAAAACACAGAGTCACTGAGTTAGGTGATCTGTCAGGAAAGGATGCTGATAGGTGTTTGAACTGCTGCCTTGTTCTCAAATGAAGGATCCCAATATTCAGAAGGGAAATGTGGGACCTGAAAAGTTCTTCTGAAGATGGACACTGTCACATGTCCTACAAACTCAGCAAATCTTAACACTTTGACTATGTTTTGATGGAAACCTGAAAAAAAGGTAGAGGCGGAAGACTGTTCAGAGAAGCTGTGGTTGCCCCATCCCTGGAAGTGCACCCAGCACCACCTGGGAGCTAGTGAGGAGCAATGACCTTCAATCACTGTCATTCCAGAAGAATTTGGGGACAATCACTACATTTTCTCCAGTGGCAGTGATTGGAAAGCAAGCAGCTATAACCACAGGGAAGCTGATCCTGATGGATGTGCTCAGTGAGTGAATTCCAAGGGCACCAGACAATGGCAGAGTGTCTTGTTTCTGGGTCAGGTCTCCATAGGTTCATGTGACAAGTTGTGCACACCAGAGTAGACCTGACATGCACAGAAGTGTAATTCCAGTTTCCCACAGAAAAGAAGGTCCTCAATTTTGTATAGAAGTGAGAACTGGTGCATTTTCAGGCCAACAATTTTTGACCTGAACATTTCAATTCCATCTCTGCTCTAGGCCTCAGGTTTTTATATTGACTGGAAACACACTGAATTGTGTCTCACAGAATATTCACTAAATCACTGAGGAGCTGTGGATAAACCTCAGAAATATTTAATTAACATCTCCATAAAGAGAATTTTCTGTGCTCTTTATTTTGCTGCAATGGTTGGTGGCTGAGAAAACTTCTCTTATATTTAGAGCTGCTAACTTGGGTGTCTATTTGCTCAATATATATGAAACCAGATTGATCATTGTGCACTGCTGCTATTTCAGGCCAATTCATCCCCATTTTCTCTTTGATTTCCCTACTTTCTTCAGTATATTAGTTTTTAGCTGAATGAGCCTGAGTTGTCATTTGGAGTTTCGGTGCTACAGCTTTGATTCAGGTGATAAAACAGCAAGAGCAGCAGACAGCATCAACAATTGTCTGTGGAAATGCTGATTTACTATTGTATTGCTTTGTTGTGAAAAAGATACTGAAATAATGAATCTGTGGCACAGAAAAACACCCCAGACTAGATCTGCAAAATATTAAAGATTGGTTTACAAAATAAATATACTGAAATTATTGTAATATATATAAATATTATGTGATTATTCTATATAATTCATAATCATAATGAATTTTCTTCTTCAAGTATATGGACATGTAAGGTGTCTTTAAATAGGGTTCATTTCTCTTACCACTCATCTCAAAAAGTTAAGGAGTGTTAACTAAATTCCTGTGTCTGCCATTAAAAATCTGAACTAAAATTTGGGCATTCAGTGAAGTTATAAAGATAATAAATTAATCAGGGTTAATATTATATGTAATTGTTATCTATTTTAACATAAAAATTAGAACCATGCCATCCATAAGAGTTACAAAACTATTTTTAAGCCTCTTCACACCAAAACTTGAACAAGAGTAAGACAAAAATGAATTGTGCTGTGGCACGAAATCACATCTCAAGGTCACTTAACTATCCATAAATAAAAGGGAGAGAAATGCTATATTAGATAATATTAGCCATTTTTAAGCCTTCTTACATTGCTATAAAACCCTACACAAATGTTTGCCAAAAAGAGTTTGCATATACAGGATCCTGTATTTACACAGTGTAATGGTTGGTCACTGGAGAATAAGATTTGGGTTTATTTAGTTCACAGGCTCAGTTCAGTTTAATAAAATACCACATGTCCCTGAGCTCTGATAACGAGGTGAATTTTCCAAGGCAATCTTTCCTGTTTCATAGAACCACTTAACAGCTCTCTCCCTTCTACTAGACATTACCTTCTCATACCGCTGCTGCCTCCTCCTCTGTGTGACACAAGCAGTGGAAAATCAAAAACCAAGCAAAAAGTATCCTCATAGAAAAAAGATTGGCAAGGGATATCAAAAAAACTTTAGCTCCTAAAAATGGGTCTTCACACAAGTGACTTTGGGAATCAAGGATTTACACAGCCAAAATCTGGCTCTATATATGCATTAAAATCCAAGTCATAATGATGCCGAGAAAAGGGCTGAAAAAGAACTACCCCCAGACTTGTATCTCAGAGGTAGCAGGTATTTGTTTATTCAGCGCTGGGCACAAGGGGGATCGCTCCACCAAACTTGCGCAACCAGAGACAAAAACTTCACAGTTTATATACATTAAAGAACTCATACATATTCATTATTTCCAGGAATAGGTGGTCATTATTACAATTAGTTCTTGGAAATCATTATCATTATCTCCTCCTTCATCTCCTCCCACTTGGCATTAGTCCCACGGTCTCTGGTGGTCGTCCGGGGGTCGTCGGGAGGAAGGCCGATGGTCTTCATCAGTTTGACCTTTGAGTTTGGCACATATTGCTAGGTCATGAGTCCAGCTGCATCTAGTTTTTCTTCCTTGTTTTACGCTACCTAAGCTAAAATAATGCCCTAAGTTCTACCCTTTTCATGCTTAATAAACTAAGACAATTCCTTATTAATCAACCTTTCTCTTCTTGTTTATTCAGGTGCTCTCTACCTGACTATCCCCTATCCTACTCTTTGCTTTGACTATTCAATTCTTGTTATCAATAACCACTTGGAAAGGCTCTCAAGTTTGGCATTTTTTGCAGTTTCAGAGTCATCAATATTGAGTCAGAGCATCCGTGCAGAGACAGGGACAGGAAACCAAGCAAGAGGCAGAAGCAGCACATGGGTGAGTGAGGCAAACAGAATATGTGTTGGTAGATGTGAGGAGCTCAGGCTTTGATGTCAAACAAGCTTGTGCTTGAGGCATTTTATTTGTCTGCCAGTTTCTTTGACTGACTGTGTTTTGGGGGGTTGGAATACTCAATGAAGCTGAGCTGACAAGCTCTTTTTGGTAGGAGGTTGAGGTTGTTACCACCACTAAGAATTGCAGCATTATCATTGCTGAGTCTTTGATCAGCTTGTTGCCTAAACTTTGAGCCATTTGTCATTCCTTTCTAGCATGGAGATTGAGTGAATCTTAGAGAGAGTTAGCAGCTTGTCAAAACTGTGACTAATGAACAAAGCAGGCTGAAAAAAGGTGACTGAAAGAGGCTCTTTTCCTTGGCAGCTTTGCTCCATGTCAGGTGATGGCAGTGGCTTTGAGCTGTGGATGTGTCATGTTTTTTTCATTTCCTTTCTTTGCCGTGCACAAAGGAAAAAGAGAGACCTGGAGCAAGGGAGATACTCAGGGTTTGGAAGCACAGCAAAGTTATTGGGAAGGACCAGCGGCACTGTCTGTGTCTGGAATGACTCAAGGATAAGGATGTGTAGATGTCTTCAAAGCCAGGCTGGACGAGGTCTTGAGCAACCTGTTCTGCTGGTAGGTGTCCCTGCCCAGGGCAGAGGTGGTTGGGACTAGATGATCTTTAAGGTCTAATACAATCCCTAAAATTCTATTGACGGAGACCAGCTCACTAGGACG
>NW_008689826.1:0-4348 GCF_000695815.1 Acanthisitta chloris | reverse complement strand
ATAAAACAAAGTCAGAATCAGCCCCACTGGGATGTATACACAATCAGCCCCACAGGGATGCATACATGTACATAAGGCAAGTACAGTTTTCTGAGCGATATGCATGAAAACTAATTTCCTTTCTATGAAATTATCTTTTGAAATATTTTCTTTAAATGATTACAGATAAAAAGCCGCAGAAAATATGCTCGGGTCTGAGGCGTATATATGTCTTGCTCTGCTTCCTTGAGGTTACATAAATTGCATTAGGCTTTTTCACTTCCAATAGTAGTCTGGCCTTGAAAAGATATTAATTACTGCTTAATATCTTTCATTGATTGTTTCTTCCTTGGAGTATTTAAAAAATAGGTTGTGTTGACAGTAATAAACGTTAAGGAATAGCTGTTCAGATGTCTGTAGTACAAAATAAAATACTGCTTCTGCTAATAATTTCAACATAAAAAAGTCGGTATGATTTTAATGATATTAGATAAATTGTGCTTCGGCCATCTTTTTTGGAAGAAGGCATCTTTCCAACGTTTCTGTTGCTTATGCAACCTGAAGAACCTGCCTCAAGGCAATCAAATTGCTATCAAATAACAAATTAAAATATCACTAAACATATTGCAAACAATATTCTTCAAGTTCAGAAATTCCATTTACTTCAAAGGTGTGACCTGTCTGTAAATGGGGGGTTGAATATTCAGGTTCTTAATAATAAAAAATCCTCAGTCTAAAAATACAAATGACAAAAATCAAAAATATTTTTAGAAAAAGTTTTAACAAAGATGTTTTTCACAAGTTTGTCAGTGTGACAGTTATTTCTTTCAGTTACCATAACTCATGTATACACAAGTTAATACACAGTTAATAAATATCTTATGTATTACGGTATACTTGCAAAATTTCTAGGTATCTAAATATCCTTTAAAGAAAAATGTTGCTTCATTTTCTAGTAACTGCCTCAATTGCATACTTGTTGCTAAGCCAAAATATGTTGCCATACACATATATATATACTGTTATCTCTTTAGGAGGAAATATGCACATAATTAGGTATGTATTTATATACATATATCTGCACATGCCTCTCTCATTTCTGGTGGTAAAGTAAATGCAATGCATATTGAGGAGCTTTCTTAAAATGCACATTGTTCTGTAACATAAGTGCCAGTCTCTTAATTGATTTAAGAAATATTTTATTGATTTAGAGTGCAAAAAAATGCTTAATCTCTTCAGCATTTATAATTGTAGCTCCACTCCATGAAAGCATTGAGATCTTGGACTGATTTTGATGATGTTGTTCATCTTGGTCTTTTCTTAGATATAAGTAACTCAGGTTCTGGTCTTTCCTGGTACAAGCTAAAAAAATGGAAACGGCAGCATATCTAGAACAAGGTCAAAAGCAGTACTCCATAAAAATAAAGCCTCTTGGAAAGCAAAAAAAATTACCATAATTTAAAAACATGGTGAACACAGGAATGCAAATTACCTTGCAGTGCTATGTAACTGTTCATCAGGAAAGCTTTAGTGAGGTTTCATCTAAATTCTGATGTGGTTTCATTTAACTGTTGAAGATACAGTGAGACTCAACAAGCTAACCAACAAATGTGGTTTCATTTAACTGTTGAAGATATAGTGAGACTCAACAAGGTAACCAACAGCATCGACATTGCCTTATCCCTGCAAAAGAGTTTGGATAGGATAAATTTTGTATTTCGCCGGGCTGACATGGATCTGTAAGGTGTTGGTGTCTGTTCATATTCTGAAGAATGGAGATTTTTGGATATAATACCAACAGGTACCTTTTTACTTTTAAAAAGTAATATGAAACATGTACAGGAGCAGCACTGGCTGCTCCTAACCTTTTTTCTTTCTCTGGCCTAATGAGTCTCGAACATTTCTTTGCAAATTGAGCAGGAGTGAGGAGTGAGAGCTCCCACCTAGGAATTGCCCATTCCTGATCATGGGGAATTCTGACTTTTTCTGCAGAGATAATGCCTAGAGGCAGTCAACAAATAAGAACAGGCAGAAGGTTTTAGGTGGAATTTAGCTGGGCTGGACCTAGGCCAGCTGAATCGATGTAACATCCATTCTGACATCTCCTCTAGCTCTGACAAATAGGTTGGTGGCTGGGGGTGAATTTGTGATAGACACATGCATGGAGAGCTGAACAGGTCCCAGGTAAAACTACTTTTTTTTTGTTTTGAAAAGTAAGGATCCTGAGAAAAACTCTGCCAACAGCATCTTCCATTCTCCTGCCACCACCACTACTACAACTCACCACTTGCTGATTTTGTAGGATTTTTATAAGGAAACAATATGATAAAATGGGCTCTCTTGTACTGAAAGGGGTAGGTTTATTAATCAAGATGAAAGCTAATGGTAAAATACCTGTCAGCAGCAAACCCAAACACCTCTTTACCTATCATTTCATATCATAAGTGCTGCTCAGTTTTAATTAACTGATCAGTACATTAATGGTCTTACTATTCTTGCAGGGTCTACATGTTACTTGAACAGGCACTCATTTTGTCATCATTTTACACAAAAATGTGTTGTTCACACGAGCATATGCAGCAAAAATGAAAAAGGCAAGCCCTTCTTGCATGAAAACTTTGGAAAGATCACTTTGGGAGTTGTGTTGAAAAGATTCACTAGAAGATAGTTGTGCAGTTGAACTTTTGAAAGTTTGGCAGTGTAAGTATTAAAGCTGCCTTTGAAGACATTCTGATCATGTCACATACTGGTTTTCTACCTTTCTAATCAGTAGCGCTTAAAGGTAGGATCTTCAGAGCCTTAGCATAGGTTATTTGATTGGAGTCAACAAAGTAACCAATGACCGCGGTCAGACACTTTCTGGGCAGTGTTTGGAGGGAGAGATCACACATATTTGGCCACCAATATAAGCAGCAGCGAAACTCAGAGTCAGGGGGCTGCTGGCTTCTGCATCTGGAGCTGACATGGTCTTGGTAAACCTGAAGTTCTAGAATTCTAATCCCATGGGAATTTTATTGGGAAAGTGGGTAATTATTGGCAACTGGGAAAGGAGTAACACATTGAGAAATAAGGGTTATAACCTGAGCAGAATTCTTCTAAGCATAATGAAAATGAGAACAGTCCTTTTGTTTTCTGAATCACACCTAAGTGTGGTTTCCTTCCTTTCCGTCCATCAATCTTTAAAGCTTGTATTTGTTTTTTTTTCCTTTTTTTTGGGTTTTTTTCTTTTTTTTTTTTTGTTTTTCTTTTCCCATCGGTGCTATATATAATTCCCTTTGCACCAGTGGGAGTGCTATAACCATTTATGTGTACATATGGAAATAAAGCTAGAAGACAACAGAATATGATGCATTTTAAAGGCATAGGGCAGCAAGAATACCCTTGGAGAGCTGTGTTGGAAGACTCCAAGGCTGGTTCTTATTTTCAGAGATGTTATTTTCAGTTTTCTCTCATTCTCTGGTGTAAAATTTTTTTATCAAACAGTTATCATTTTTCATTGCTTCTATATTCTGTTCAAGATCTGGTGTAAAGCTAAAGCTGTGAGAAAGCAATTGATGGATGTTTACTAATTCCAAATCCACGTAGTGTTCCTAGTATCATGGCACCATAGTTTTTTGCTGATAGCTCAGCCACCATCGGTTTTAACTCCTGAAAAATGAGTGTAAAATTGTTAAAGGCCCAATTTGAATCCAGGCCAATATTAGACCGCAGTTTATGAATCACCATAGGGAAACAGCAGCATTTTGTGAAAAAAAAAACAACCCTGCTTCTACTTTTAGAAAAATGCGAGCATTTACTTGTATGAAAACAATGTAATTTGTTTTTATTCATTTTTTCTCTCACGCAGTAATTTTTTTTTCAAATTTTTAAAAAAGACAAAATGCATGTACTTGGTATAACTTAAATATGTGAAAATGCATTCATCTAGATGAATGTTTGTACATATATAAAGAAAGATCAGATTTTGACAGCTAAAACTGAAGCATTGCTTCTACCCACTATTACCAGCAACATAAATCAGGATAAAGTAACTGCAAGGCTGAGCTACCCAAAACTAATAACAGCTCTCTCAGAAAAAGTCAGTCAGTATAAGCAGAGAATCTACCTAATGAAAAAGCCAAACACAACCCTAAATAGATTTATCTCCCTGTTTGCAATCTGTTGCAAGCTTCAGAGATGTCTTTCAGTGCCTACAGCTGTTGCTTATCTTCTGCATTAGAGGCTAGTGAATACCTTACATCAATGTCAAGAAAAGTTTGTTCATATTTTTGAGTCATTCACTGTAATTGTCATCACTCTTCCGTGTATGAATATTCTAAAAAAGTACTTTACTGGAGGAGACAGTCACTAACAGAAAATTTTAAACAAC
>NW_008689825.1:0-218 GCF_000695815.1 Acanthisitta chloris | reverse complement strand
CAGCCTCAGGACATGCCAGCCAAGAGCCCCTGTGCCCCAAGGTCCCCGTGGCACAGGGAGTGCAGGAGGCTAGGCCTAGCCATAGATGTCCTCCCACTTCCTTCCGGGTGCCCCCAGCCCGTTTGCTGCAGGACATGTGCCAGATGTCCCCACACTCAGAGCTTCCCTGGGCTGAGCCTGCCCCGAGCAGGACCCTGCGCTGCCCCCAGTCCCTCCAG
>NW_008689824.1:5975-16799 GCF_000695815.1 Acanthisitta chloris | reverse complement strand
AGCTGGGAAAGCCTCTGGGTCATCTACATCAGGAGTAGAGGCACTTGACTGGTTGGTTGCGTGGATCACGTCAAACTCCTTAACCAGCTTGTCAGTCCTGACAGTTAGAATTTATTAAAATCAAAGCAGATGTGGCATAGTTTTACCTTGCTAAGTTCTGCATAATTTACTAGAATGTGAAATCTGTGGGTTTTTAATGTATGTGACAATGCCAAATACATTGCAGATTTTAAGACTGCAGCCACTGCAGCAATGGGAAAGAGCATTTATTGGCAAAAACTGAAATAAAAATGCAGAAAGATTATTTTCCATCTTCTCTCAAACTTAAGATTGGTCCAAGTAAGGGCCTCCAATGAGTAGCTGAATTACTGCTAAGACAAATACATTTTTCATAACATTGTTTTCCTCTGAAATGATCAATTAAAAGAAGCTGGAACAGACAGTAAAGTGGTTTGTTTCTCCAATTTTACTGCTCTTTCTGTTCCCTTCAGAATGCGAGTAAAACCTGAAACCATCCCACTCAGATTTGTTCCTTCTGACAGTAGCTGGCTCTAAGATTAGCTTAATCTTGTGCTTTGGTTCAATGTGTAAGAAGCAGCATTCCTGGAAGAATAAGTCACATGAAGGAGGGATTTCTGTTTCGGGTGAGTGTTCAGGAAGGATAGAAAGGCCAAAACTGAAGGTCAAGTTCATGCTGGCAGATATTAATTTCAAAAGCATCACACCATCAGGGAAAAAGAAGTACAGAAGTAATGCCTCAGCATAACCATTTTTACTCAAAAGCTTGTTTGCTTTTGAACAAACAACCACCATAAAGCAAAACCACCATAAAACAAAAACACCATAAAATAAGAGATCTTGAGCTGCTTAGTCACTACACAATCACACTGAAATGCTGTGTCCCAATCCGATAATAGACAGGAGGGTCTGCTTGATTCCCCCAATGTGAATTAAGATGCAACAAGGTAAAATACCATCAGCCAACAACTGTGAATTTCATTATTGTCAATCACACAAGAGGGAAACAAACAATAGGAGAGATCAGAAATATGAAAAAGAGAGAACTAAGCAAGATTTAGATACAGAAGCAGGGATAGTCACTACTATGCATCCAGCGACTTCCCATTGGTCTTTTTCCTCATTGGTGGTGGGGAAAAGAGCTCTGAAGGAGCTCACTGAAATGGCTGCTTACATACTCTTCCATAGCAGAGTGGTTTTTCAGTGGGAGCGTGGCAGTCCTGCCCAGTCTGGGAAACTATGGCACCCGCGTGTGTGCCACGCAGGAACTGACATCATATGACAGTCGTATGCTGTCCTGTCCAGTTCCATGTGAACAGCTATGTGAACAGGCTCTTGAGGGGCCACTCAGGACTGGGTCTCTCCTGTGGTGCTGTTGCTGCCTGTGGTGGCGCCTGATGCGCAGAGTTCATTGGCTGTGGCTAGCCACTCTTACCATGAAGTTTATCAAGTCCTTTCATCCACAGGTCTTTGGCAGGTCTTTAGCAAGCACAGATCTTCACCAAGTCTTTAGCAACTTCAGATCTTTAAAGAATCTTTAACAAGCACCTGTTCTACCTGGGGAAAGTTGTGATTCAGACAGAGCGAGAAATAAAAGGTGGAATTTCCTTTCTTATCGTTCAGTCCTCCTCAAACTCAGCAAGCTTGGAGGCAAACAATCTAAAAGTCTCAGTACTCTACATGCTGAAAGCTAACATGCATGAAATCAAAAGCTTATCTTGAGATTAGTCTCATTCATTTGATTGGTCTTACATGGGCATCTTAGATACATAGGAAGTTTGAACTTCTTTTCAGCAGCATCACTTATAAAGTAACTAATAAGTAAATTACCAAATTCAGGCTATTGTATATTGTTTAATTTTAGTTGTGTCAACCTTAGTTGTATAACCTAAGACTGCTAAGTAAATTCACACCTGAAGGCTTCTAGGTTTTCTTATATGTTACTTTTAACTGCTTAAGAATAACTCAGTCTACCAATGCAGAACCACTGAATTCCTGAGGCTTGAAGAGACCTCTTGACATCTTCTAGTCCAACTGTCCCCTGCTCTAGCAGGGTCAGCTGTAGCACATAGTGCAGGACCATGTCCATCTGGGTTTTGGGTATCTCTAAGAATGAACTCTCTACAGCCTCTCTAGAAAACCTGCTCCAATGTTTGACCACTCAACTGGAAATAAATTTAAAAATCCCAACTTGTGTTCAGCGGGACTTTTGTGTGTTTTAGTTGTGCCTTGTCAGTGGGCACTGATGAGAAAAATCTGTTTCCACCTTCTCCATTCCCTCACATCAGGTATTTATACACATAGATAGCATCTTCCTGAGCCTTCTCTTCTTCAGGATAAATAGGCCCAGCTCTCTTTGCCTCTCCTTATGAAAAAGATACTTCAGTTCCTTAGACATCTTTGTGACTCTGCACAGGACTTGCCTCAGTCAGTTTATATCTGTGTTGTCCTGGGAAGCCCAGAACTGCAGAAAATAGTGTACAGAAGATAAATAAACTCCCTGGACCTGCTGGCAATGCTCTGCTTAATGCAGCCCAGGAGTCTCCTAGCATTTTTTACTGTGAAGCATCATTGATGTCTCATGGACATCTTGATGTCCATTAGGACACCAGGTCCTTCTCTGCTGAGCTGCTTTGGAGAGCCCCAGGATAGTAATACTGTATGGAGTTAATCTTCAAACTCAGAACAGAAAGTGTTCTGAGACACAGAGGTGTGTTTTGCTGCTGCTTTGTGAAATGAAATTTTCCCAGAACTGGACATGGGATCTGAAGTGGGACCTCAGCAGTGCCCAGTACAGGGGGACAGTCACTGCCCTGGTCATGCTTGACACACTTTCTTATACAAGCCAGAGTGCCATTGGCCTTCTTGGCCACACTACTTGACCTGTGCCCTCTTGACCTGGGCGCACTACTGGCTCATGCTCAGCTGTTGTCAACCAGCATCTCTAGGTATGTTTCTGCCAGGCAGTTTTCCAGCCACTCTTCCCCCAGCCTGAAGCTCCACAGGATGTTGTGACACAAGGGCAGGACCTGACACTTTGTCTTAATGAACATCATGCAACTGGCCTTGGCTCGTCATTCTAGCTTTTTCCAGGCTCTGTCCTACCCTCCAGCAGATCAGCATTCCCACCAATATTGGTGGGACTTTTTTGCTCTTCTAAAATATATTAAATGGCTGTCTATTTGCCTGTTAGACACCTTCATCTCAAGGCAGTCCATGTTTGTAATATCTGTGTGATACAGACCATAGCAAAGAACATGCACAATTCAGCTAGTAGATGCTTATTCAGACAAGATCTGTGTAAGCAGAATCATGGGATCATAGAATATCTTAAGCTGGAAGGAATCTAAAGGATCATCAAGCTTTTCAGCATTTAAGCTGGAAATGTGTGGAAGGTCTTTAAACTAAAAAGTTTGATCAGATTCTCCTTGAAATATGTCAAGCTTGGTGCTTTGACTACTTCCCTGGGGAGCCTGTTTAAGTGACCAACCACCCTGTGGGGGAAGAATCTTTTCCAAATATCCAGTTTGAACTTCCCCTAGTGCAGCTTAGTTCCAGTTCCTCAAGTCCTGCTGCTGGCCACCGGACTAAGGAGACAAGCAACTTCTCCACTGCTCGTCTTGAGGAAGTTTGAAACCACTCAGAGTTCTCTGCTCAGCCTTCTTTTCTTCCAGCTGAACTAACCAAGTGATGTCAGCTTCTCTTTGTAAATTTTGCCTTTGAGACCTTTCAGCATCTTGGTTGTCTTCCTCTGGTCACACTCTAGCAGTCTGATGTCCTTCTTATACTGTGGTGCCCAAAGCTGCATACAGGACTTGAGGTGGGACTGCACCAATGCAGTGCAGTGTAGAGTGGGACATGCACACTAAAGGTCTATTTCTTCCCTTTCCGGTGAAAAGTCACAAATGCCAAATGAGACTACTAGAGGAGACAGATTAGAGATGGTATTAGCAGCTATCTTCCCTCCAAGAACAGTGCTGTTGATTCTGTTTATGCTCCTCTCTGTTCCTATTCAAAGTCAAACAGGTCATATTTTCCAGATGGAAAACTGAGACACATGGGAGGATAGCTGGGACAGAGGTGAAACAAGGAAAGTAAGCACCACTTCCTGCGTATCTCCCACAGAGGCAGGCTGCTTAAGCTCCCTGCTCTCCAGAGAGACAATTTCTGCTCATCAGAGCACCTACAGGGTGCCCTGGTTGGTACAGGTTCTATCACTTCTCATCTGCACAATAGGCAATCTGTGGGACCTGTTACATTTTTTAATATCTCAGTTTGGCTTTGATGGGTTTTGCTGTTTGCTTTTTAAGAAATCTAGGTATGTAGGGAGTGCATGAAGTCACCCTAGTCTGAGGAAGTAGATCTGAGTCCAGGTGAGAGGCATAAGAACTTGGAGGCTTAGGATCTTTTTGGAAATGGATGGAAAATTATAACACATGCCTAACCTCAGAACTGGTTTAAATATGCTGATTTTATACATACAACTATGGATCAATTAATTACTCTAATTATTCCCAATCCATATACCTACTAAGTGAAACTTCATTATAATTTTATATTTGGAAATCTTGATGAAGAAAATGAGAGACAGGGATGCATAGGGATACCAGGTTCTTGTGTATAATTTTAGTTTTCTATGCAAATAAGTCCAGTGTCTAGAAATAATGGATGAAAACTTATTTTCCTAAAGTAAGTATACCATATTAATATAATTTATATCAACATCACATATTAATTAGCAGGAAAAATGTCCATCTTCATTGAGAAATATGATAAGTATTATTTGGACTGCACTGTATTTGCTCTGCTGAGAACAGCTGACTGCCTGTCCCAGTCTGATAAGGCTTGGGAGCGTTCAATTGATTCCCCAATGTGAATTAAGGCACAAATGAGGTCAAATGCCCTTAGGGAGTGAGATTTTATTTTTGCTTACTCAAGGGAGGGAGAGAGAAGGGGTGATAGGAAAGTTAATAACAGGAAAAAAGGGGGAAAGCAAGCAAGATTCAAGCTGGCACAGCAGGGATAGTCACCACCAGTAAAATCCAGGGGCATTCTGAGGATTGGCAGTTGTGCAGAGTGGCAGTCCGAGGACTGGTAGTCATGTAGAGCAGCACTTTGAGTATCGGTAATTGTGCAGAGCGGCACTTCTAGGATTGGTGCTTCCTCCCAGTGGTGTCTGCCAGATTCTGGGCGCTGGTCCTTTTATGGGGCTCTACATAGGAAGCAGAGAAACAGTGTAGGGAGAGGACAGCAATAGAAAATACAGGAGATGCAGCATAGCATTCTCCATGCCTAGAAGTTTGCCTACCCAGTATGCTGCTCTCTTGCTACTTTTCTATGCAGCAGGCAAGTACTTTGACTGCTCCATGCACAAGGCCCAGGCTCAGGATGGAAATCAAGTCTCAGCCTTCTGACTGGTGTGGGATCCTGAGTCTGAATTTGTTTTTAGGTAAAGTTAAGGTGCAATACCCTGTCTCCTTTAGAGAAATACCATCCTACTACTTAGCTGCAACGTATTTGGAACATAAACCCCTCCTGTGCCAAGGCATATTTTCTTTTAAAATTAGCATTCTCCTCTGCAAGTGAAGTGTGTTCAAATTAGTCTAGCCTCTTGGTTTATCATTTTCACGTATAAATAATAAATAAATGGAAAATCTTAAAAATAATGAATATATGTAAATCGAATGTATGCAAGTACCTAGACATCTCATCAGTGGCCTCAGGCAAGACTAGGTGTTTAACTGTTGAGGCCAGGGAAAAAGTAGAGTGGCAAAAGGTGAAACTATAAATGCCTAAGGATCTTTACTTTTCAATGAGCAGACATGTTCAGGATAGCCTGGGCAACTCTGGGAATACAGGTTTCCCTGAAGAATTTTAAAATGCCAATCTTGAGCGCACATGCTTAAAATCAGCTTCAATACTTTGTGAAATAAAACATGATAACAGATTAAGATAGTAACAAAACAGTTTATATTGCTATTTTTTTTAGGGGCTCCTTCACACATACATCTAGGCCATTCAGCTGTGGAGATACCAAGCTGTCTGAAGCCTGTGGAAGACTTTCCATACCAGAGAAGAAGTTGCTAAGTTGAGGAGCAATAGGCTGAATGGAGAAAAGCAGTGATAAAGTGATTTCACAGCATTTGCCTCAACCAAGCAAATGAAGAGTTAAGGCTAAAGAGTACCATGAATTTCTGTTTTTCTCCCTCAACCAGGAACAATAAAAATAGGTTTCTTCTTGTACATTAATCTTTCTATTTTACTGTTATCTTAATCAGCAAAACAATATATGAAGATATGTTCATGCTTCTCACTGAAAGATGTAAATATTCTTTCCCAAAATGTTATTTTCAGTATAAACTTTTAATATATCTAGAGGCTAACTACACTATTATTTCACAATAAGAACATATCAAAATTGGGAAACTCTCAACTGAGTACTGAGCTTTGTAGCACATATTAATTCGTCTTGCTGTAAAGAATCACTCTGTTTTAACTGTGCCAACCAGCAGAAACTCAGCAAATTATCATGGCAATTTTCACCTATTCATCAACACATTAATGCACAACCACATTTGGCATAGAAAATGTGGTATGCAACAACAGTAGATGATGGTAAATAACAGTGATAATGGTTATTGATTTTTTTTTGGAGGGACCCCTCACTGCATATTGTATGTATAAACAGTGACACATACAGCTGGTGTTACTAGATATGGTGAACTCGCATAAGGAAACTGGACTTTTGCAAATCTTTCCATTCATAGAAGTCATAAAAGTCAACTCTGTTTCTCATATGAATAAGAGATGTACATATTCTGCATTGCTTTCCTTTGCTTTTTTTTTTTCCTGAAGAAGGAGTTGGAATCTATAATGATAATGTGAAATGATATTTAGTACAAAACTGGCAGATATGATAACATTAGTCATCATAGAATCACAGAATCATAGAATTTAAGGATTGGAATGGACCTTACAGATCATCTAGTTCCAAACCCCCCTCCCATGGACCGGGACATCTCCCCACTAGACCAGGTTGCACAAGGCCTCATCCAGCCTGGCCTTGAACACTGCCAGGGCCGGGGCAGCCACCATGCCCCTGGGCAACCTATTCCAGTGTCTCATCACCCTCACAGTAAAAAACATTTTTCTAATATCTAACCTAGACTTCCCCTCCTTCCATTTGAACCCATTACCCCTTGTCCTAGTATTGCATTTCCTAACAAGGAGTCCCTCTCCAGCGCCCTTGTATGCCCCCTGCAGATACTGAAAGGTTGCTATGAAGTCTCCACACAGTCTTCTTTTCTCCTGGCTGAACAGCCCCAACTTCCTCAGCCTCTCTTCATAAGGGAGGTTCTCCAGTACTCTTATCAACTTCATGGCCCTCCTCTGGACAGTTCCATCTCCTTGTGTTGAGGACACCAGAACTGCATGCAGTATTCCGGGTGGGGTCTCACGAGAGGAGAGTAGAGGGGAAGAATCACCTCTTTTGCCTGCTGGCCACACTCCTTTGGATCAGAGTGTTGTAACCAAGATTTAAGAATTAAACAATGTCAGGCTAGATGAGTTTGCGCCTATTTCCTGTTGATGAAAAGGGAAGAAAGTTCCAACTAAATTATGGGTAGGCAGATTTTTGGTAAGAAATAACTGAGCTTTCTATATAATTCAGATTACTTTATTGCAGAGAATAGTATGTATAATCTGAAAATTAATAATAGTACCTAGCACAACATTCAAGGTCAAGATGTGCTTGGCTGACATAGTCCACATGAGATAATATTTACTATTGTTAAATATGAGGAATTAAAATCAACGCTAGTCTTCTTTGTTAGCTCCCATACTTATCAGTCTGTAGCTTTAATGAGCCATCCTATCTGACTTCAGAGGGATTGCTTAAAATGAAGAATGCGAGCAAACATTTAGAATATTGGTACTTCAAGAATAATGTAGTATATGGAACATATCTTTTATCACTTCACATTCACTCTGACTGTTAATTTATGTGCACTAGTTTTACTGATACAAATTCATATCCTGAGCAACAGCAGTCATTTCCATCCTACCTGTAAATCATACCTAGATTTTGCCACATTGTGTAACCTATTTTTCAAATCACTGAGTTTTAATGGTAAGTTGGGAGAATATGATTCATCTCTTACTCTCACTTGCATAGGATCTGAAGAGATGTAGGAAGTGGCTTTTAGCCTTGGAAAGCCTGGATACTCAAGAAGTGATAGAAGGGACTTTCTACCACTAACATGCCCCATTTAACATGGGGCATAGCATAGAGTGGCAAAAATCCAGTACACCACAGCAAGCAAAGGCAAAAGATGTGTAGCAACACAAACTGCTGATGTCAGCTCCTGAACCTTTGAAAATGTTGGCCTCTGTGAAGTGCAGCCAGAATTCTCATGTTAAGTGGAAAGCAAATACATTGAAATAAATGCAGCATTTCCCCACCACTATGGGAGAACATGAATATTCGGCTACAGCTCTGCTGGTGGCCAATTGCTGATATATTTTTATGGATCTTTCAAAGTGGCTAGAATCATTTATGTATTATCATTTCATTTGAACTCTAGGAAAACTGCAAACTTGTTTGTATTGCTGATTTCCATCTACTACTTCTGTTCCATTTCTTCACAGTTCACATGGGGGAGGAGAGACTTTTCTTTGAAAATGGGTACAGATCTTTGCTTAAATTATTTCTTTATGTTGGGTATAATAATATTATCATTTTCTTTTACTGAACTACCACTTTATGTTTGCAGATGTGAGGAAGGAATGGCTTGCTGAAAGGTAACTCTAACAGATTATATTCCTGAGCACCGGCTGAAAGCTTGACTTTTTTTCCATATATCTTGGAATACAAAAACAAGTCAGAAAGGAGAAAGAAGCTAAGCATTGCCTTGCTTCAGGCTGGCTTTCAGCTGCCAGCTGGGAGGAAAAATACAATGGGAAAGAAGAATGAGAGAGAAGGAGAAGTAAGGAAACAAAAACATCAGAGAAGCTGAAAAATGTCCAGGTTCCAGTCAAAGTCCACTGATTTCCAGTCTGGGAAATATGTAAGACTATGAAATGGAGATCACACACTTCCCCATTGCCCTACACTCCTATTGAAATAGTTTGTCATATCACAAGATACAAAGCAGCTGTTTAGTGAGAAAGTGATCCTTTCTGTGACTCAAACAAAGCAGAAAGTGTGCATAAAAAGGCAGACATCAGGGTTTGATGTAGATGGACTTGACTCAGGACTTTGCAGACTATTCTGTATATAGTCTCATTAAACTAAAATGGTTTTATCTGAGTTAATAATTTGTGGGTGGTGACCGCATTTACAAAAGCATAAAAATGTTTGAAAAGTCTCACTAAGCCAGTGGTACTTAAGGAAACTTTTTGGCTTTTGGAAGCCAATGGTTCACTAAGTAGTAACATTTTGGTTCCCAGTTTTAAAATTTACCTTTCTGGCACATTCCATTCAGCACATGCAGCGAGATTGTTTATATGTCATATAGAACACCATGTGTTTTCTACACATACATGGAGGTATTCCATAATGGCTAACTCCTACTTCTGAAAATTTACACCATTGATGAGAGAAACTCAGATCAGATGACAGATATAAAAAGTCTATGGGCCTTCATTACCACATAGCTTTCTTGAAAAAAACTGGAGTATTCCCATATTTTCAAGCACAGACTGTAATTTGGTAGATGGTTTTCTCTGTGGGGGAGGGGAGAATAAGCAAGCTAAATGTCAGCTGAGTTTGCAAGGCTTTGTGAGTTATAAACCTCAAACTGCAAGTGTTCAGCAGAGGTTTGTTAAGAGATTGGTAGCTAAATTTGCCAGAGATTCCTGCTCCAGCTAAGCTGTGCCAGAAAAGGGCACTGACGCTTAGTAAGATGACCTTGCAATTCTTCCAGCTGGCAGCCAAGACAGATTAATTGTGAGCATGAAATAAAAAATCTCAACCTTCACAGTCCTTCTTCCTAACAAGTAGGAGCATGAAGTGGGAAAACACAAATCAGAGCAGAGAGAGAAAGCAAGCCCAGCAAATGAGAACAAGATAGCAGACTGAGGAGGAAACAGAAGAGCTGGGAGAAAGTATTTCAGAGAGGCGAGGGCATTACAAGGGTAGCAAGCTGTGAGGAGCCAGGGCAGAGTTTGTGACATGAGAAAAGGTTTCTTTGTATCCTCAAGCTTTGGGTAATGCCTTAAAATCCAAAGATTTCTTTATTTCCCTACTGCTCTCAATTAGGTATGGAAAATGTATATCAGGCCTCCTGGTATCTAGATTGCACTTGCTGCTAGTATTGATGCTAGGGCATATAAAAGAGAGTTGTGATTTACATCTGCTCTAAACGTTTTCAGCCTGCTGACATAGGAATCAAAATTATTCTTAATGGTAGAATTCTAGTATTTCTTTCTAATCGAAGGCTGTCTTCAGAGACAAAAACCCAGGAATATGGTTCTGCAATTGAACGTTGCACCAGAGCATCCATGCAAAAATAGAAAATTAAGATTTCATGTGAATAGTCCCAACTGTAAGACTCTTTAACTTTTAATGTGTATACTTTTGAGCTTTAATATTTTTAGTGTGTCCTGGCATACATGTATTTGTAATCACAAAAATTTATAGACCTGCTTAGTAACTGCAACATGAACAATTTTCATTTCTCATCTTTACCGACAGAATCGGATGACTTTTCTGGATGTGCCTTGGGGAAATAGACACAATGAATTAACAGATTTTGTTTTCTCAGTTAAATCATTCATAAAATTGAAAGCAGGGTACTGCTTTTTCCT
>NW_008689824.1:0-5895 GCF_000695815.1 Acanthisitta chloris | reverse complement strand
TTTTGTTGGTTTCAGCAATCTGCCTGCTGCTAATTCTCAGCTTGTGGCAGCAGAACTGAGGCATGAACATATGCTCTGAGAGGCTCTTTCACATTTGTATTTCAGAGAGTTTTGTTGCTCCTTGAGCCCAATAACCTCACAAATTAATTCCTTTTGCTTGCAGTGACATCTGTTGGTGAGGGCACAGCCGATTAACTGTGGGACTGGCTTCATTGATGGCATTTAAATGCAGCAGATGTTTCTTCTCTCTACCCACTATCTTATATCCAAGAATGTGGAAACATTTTTGGAGAATTGATACAAACCTTGTTCACACAGATAAATTAAATCCCTAAATCTGAGTAGCTACCAGCTAAAGTACCTAATGACCACTGGGCCAGGGTTATTAATCACTATGTCTATAAACACAGAAACAAGGAAAAAATAGATTTATATAATCAAAAGGTATTTCTGGCAAGAAAATATTATTCCTCAATTAGTGTGTGTGCACGCAATAATTGGTCCCTATTTTCTTGTAGATCTTTGCACAGAGATAAAGCAAAAGAATATAAAAAGAGGTACGTCTTCAAAATTTGAAGCATAGACTTTATTAAACCAAAGGAAACAGTAGCATTCTTAAAGTTCCCAACAGTTTTGCTTTATATTTTCTTTTCAAGGAGCTGCTTTTGAAGTGAAAATATTATCTAGGTCAGTTTCTAAGTTTCAGTTGCATCCAGTAGGAAGAATACCACTGCTTGAAGACTCTCGTAAGCATATAAATCCAGATACCTCCATTTTCACAGGGGAGTTCATGTCTATTCTCTTTTTTTTTATGTGACATGTCGTTGAACAGTTACCGATTAGAAACACTGCTTTCATAAACTTCAAAACAGATATAAGCAGACTGGTAAGTGTATTGCAAGTCTATTTTTACTTGGTAAACTGTGTGAAACAGATGACATCTAAAGATAAAGAGTTGACTTCCATCTTGCGTTATTCAACTCCAGCAGTGAGCTGTCATTATATACATGATTTAATTTTTTCCCTTAAAATTTTCATGAAAAGAAATTTCTTATTTCTGTGATTATGAAATAAGTAGGACAAGAGTCTTATTCTGCAGCAAGATGCATTCTCTGAGGCCGTGTTTAATAGCCCCTGTCTGTTATTAGCTTTCTGCTCGCACAGTAAAGGTGCAGCTTCTAACCAGTACTCAAGTATCTCTGATGGCTCACAGCAAATAACATGAAAATAGTGTGGTGGGAGGTGGAGTTCAGGGCTAAGAAATCAACGTCAGCTTAATAAGCCCCACTGTCACAGGCCCATGTTACTGAGCATGGTACTTTTGTTGCATCTGTGCTCCAGTGCATGAATAACAGCGGCCACACATGTATATGTTCTTTTTACCATGTGGCTACAGTAAAGACATAAACCAAGGCATACAGCTAGACTGCCCAGCTGGGGTTTTTAGGCTCCTCCATTGTTAAACTCTGCTACAAATGACTTACATATGCTTTAATCAACAGTCAAGAGCAGGGGGATTGTAAGAATCTATTCACTATTTCAAAAGGTTGCATAAAAAACACATACCTCTGACAGCGTAACAATTTCTCCCTTTAATTTTCTATAGTGTTCACATTCTCACTGAAAAAAAATAACCAGAAAAAGACTAAAACAAAACCAAAAAGCCTAAACCAACGAAACCCAAAACAATAAACCAATTATAAATGTAAAAAGCGTACATATGTTCTTGTTTCCTTAAACAGATAGCTTTGATAAATGCTGCAACACTGTTTGATTTAAGTATCCGTTCACTTGCAGCTATTTGAGCTATGATCTAATGCAAATGACTTAACTGTAAGTGCATTGGCTATAATGATAGTGGGTGACTTCAGGTTATTAGTGAAATCAAAGCCCAAGCTCTCTCCCAGCATGGATCTCCTTAAGATGTGGCACAACTATTGAAGACAAAAGCATGAAAACATGGTACCTAGATAAAGCAGTGTTGTTCATTCATATATATTCTATGGGATCATCCTTATAAAATAAACTTAGTCTTTGACAATGACTTTGCATATCCTTCCTAAACTTCTCTGTTAAAATACCTAAGAGATGGTTAACTACACCAAAAAGAGCTGATCCAGGCTTAGGAGGGGTGTTGGTATATATGCTAAAGTGTGTAAGTGCCTACTGAAATGGGATATTGACATTCGTTTTGTCAAAGCAGCCATAGGTATGAGGGGGAAAAGAAGGTCTACTAAAGTCACATAAGCATGTCAATAAGAGGAAATTAAAATTACAGAGTCTGGTAACAGGCTCACTTTCAACGTATATCATAGACAATATCTTCATTCATAATACTGTGCAGCACAAGTTTCTCTTACCTAAAAGTACTGTTGATCTGTTTCAGTATTATCCTTTCTTCATAAAGACAGTTGGAAGGATATTTTTATGGAATTGCTTTTTAGCCATTTAGCCATTGGGTTGGGGTTGTTTTGTGTCCGTTTTTTTTTTCCATTAAATGTCACTAGATTTAGACCCTTGGATTTGATAGCTTAATTTACTTTCCTGCAAGAAGAAACTACCTATTTCTAAATATCTTGAAAACCTCCACTAAAGTTTTGATAATATAAATTAAGACCAAAGTTTTAAAACTAATTTGAAGTCATACATATGGGCATTATGTGGAGATTTTTAGTGTGCTTAAGCAGAATAGGCCCCTAAGAGGAATCCCAGGGTTCTTATCTCTCCCTGTGCTCTTGTTGCAGGGGCTGTTGTCATGGTTTTGCAGCTACTTGCTGAAAAAAAACCCCTAAGGGATAGTTTGCATGAAATTTCATTGTGAGTGTTCCAAGGCTCTGAAAATTCTCCCTGGAAAAACAGAGTGTTGTGGGTTTTTTTCAGAGCAGATCTTTGAAAAAAGTTCAAGTATGGCAAAACAGCAAAAGGTACATAAATCACTATGTAGCTTAATTTTGTGTTTAACACATCTGAGGTTTATGCTGTTCCACTTTAGTATATTCCACGTTATTTGCTTATCACTGAGCCAGGCATGAATATCCATTCAACATAAGAAAAATCAGAATAAAAGCAATGAGACTGAAAGAGCAATGCAAAAGAATATCACTCACTGCTGCTTTATAAGCATTGGAAAGTCTAACTTGTAATTGCAGGACTCCACTACCTTTCTCATTACTCAATACATACTCCGCAGCTGAGAGAAATCAGGATTCAAAGCCCTTTTCATCCTGTGGGATCATGTACCCCTTTGACAAATTCAGATGCTCTGGACTAGCTGCCATAAGTGCAGCAGGAACCACAGCCTCCCAAACACCCTGCCCAATCAGTGGCTCCTTTCTGCAGCTGGAGAGCCTCCTTGGCATGTCTCTGGATCCATAGAGACACAGAGGGACCTGCAGTCCTCTGCCAGGTCCAGGGTGTTCACGGGAGGTCAGGAGACTTCAGAGCTGCCCCTCTGGCAATGCCTGGGCTCCTCGGCAAGCCCAGGCAATGCATATGTGCTGGTCTGTTTGTCTGGTGTCACTGGCTTCTGCTTTCACAGCCAAAAAGTACAAAGTCTCTCCAAGGCAATGGTGAGGCAGCCTCCAATACCTGCTTTCATTTCCACTGCATCAGCCATTGCAATCTTCCTTCCTCATGAGCTGGCTGAGAGAGCTGTGTGTCTGAGGCTCTTTCCAAGCACAGCTGGTTAAGATCACAGGCTGAAAAATGAACCCAGAACAATCAATAGAAATTGTCATCAAATTTGTCCAGGAATTATCATCACTAGTAATCTCAGATTTGTGAGACTCTCTCTTGAACCATACTGTTACCAACAGCTTATATTTGAAATTTTTTGATATTTTTTCTACAGATTCTCTTTTTCAGATCCATTTATTAACATTTGTTTAGTCTTGTTCCCCCATTAAAAAAAACAACAAAACCAAATTAAAAAAAAGAGATAAACTGAAAAATTATTGCATTCTAATTCCCTTCCTTTGCCATCAGAAAATGCAAGCATTCCTCTTTTCTGAAGCCTAGAAACATCTATGGCATTTTCAAGATATTTTGTAAATTCTTTCAACTCTGTGGTCCACTCTGGTTGTGGCTGTGTCTTGCTTTCAAAATGCAAGCTCACAACCTCAAATTTAATGGATAATCTATACAAATATAATAATTACTGTTTATATTCTATAGCAGAAAGAGAAAGGGATGTTCCAATCAAGTAATAATAGATAGATTACATAAGAGACGGGTTTGTGCACATCTGCATGCCTTTTTCCCACAGGTCGTATTTATACCAAAGCAGGCAAGGAGATCACAAATATAATTTTTTTTTCCCTGGTAAGATGATACAGAGAGAGATATTGCTATTGACTAAATGTCACAACTTGCTAGAAGAAAGTGAAAGGAAGGGAGCACTTTATATGGACTTATGGGCTATGTTGTTGTGCACTTTTGATGCAAGAGTTTAGCAAATGATGTTTATTCCTAAAGAGAGAAAGAAAGAAAAAGAAAAGCTGTTACAAAGAAAGTTCCCTAGACCAGGAACATTTTGGTATGTTACCTGGATTAAATTTCTTGAAGCCAGAAGGACTACAAAAGCAGAACACTATGCTTAGAAAGTATTACCTTTGCCTTGTGCACTCCTTTTTCATAGGAAGTGCTGTCTTGCAACAGGATAAGTTATAATTAAAATGATCTGTTTTCATTACATATACTCTAGCACAAAGTTTTCAATACATTAGTATGTTTGTGGTGAAAAATTATTTCAGTTCACACAGATAAACTCAAGAAGTACAAAGGAATTTAAAGGGATGCTACTATATTTGGGTTTGTTCATATAGTTGAGGCAATTCTAGTTTCCAGAAATAATTCAAGGCTATGAGGGTATGAAGCCAAAATAACTCCTTTCCCTTTAGAGCTGCAAATACTCTCACCTCAAGGATTTCTCATTTCCTACACAGGAAATCTTAAAGAAAAAACTCCACATGGCAAGTCTACTGAAATCACACACAAAAAATAGTAGAAAATGGTATTTTTCTTTGGAATCTCACAAGAACAATGTTTCTTAGAAAATGTTGCCACAATCCAATCAACACACCCGCTGTTTATACAGGTGGGCTGCTGCTGCCTTTGGCAGAGAGAAGAAGGACACTTTTTCACACACCAGTTCTGACGACTCCTGGTTCTTTTCAGGTTTACAGGGGGAGGAAATTTGAGGATCACGTCAGGAAACTTTTGTTTGTCAATCATTGTGAGAAATAAGGTATACCATGTCTCAGCAATTCAGAACCTCATCAAATTGTTCATTTATCTTATGTGCATTGAGTTCCCAGATGCTGTTTGTTAATGTATAGCATTCTAATACTGTTCTGCAGGGTTGATGTACAATAACATGATTACAGATGTCTCTTGCCTTTGGTTTTGCTGTTCTCAATATTTTTGAAAATTCCACCCTGCCTGCTAGCCAAACCTTATTAAGACAAAGTTTGTTTGCAGCCTCCTTATAGGAGAAATTGTAAAACTGTGGATTATCTGAGTAACGTAGGAAGAGTTTTACCTTGTATTGTGGCAAAATTTTAATTTGCATGAATATTTGACACTAAGCAAGAACTAAGTGCACCTACAGGATGGACAAGGGATCAGACCCAGCCAGCATGGGTTTAGGAAGGGCAGGTCCTATCTGACCAACCTGGTCTCCTTCGATGATCAGGTGTCCTGCTTGGTGGATGAGGGGAAGGCTGTGGATGTAGTCTACCTGGACTTCAGCAAAGCTTTTGACACCATCTCCCACAGCACACTCCTGAAAAAGCTGGCAGCTCACAGCTTGGACAGGGGCACTCTCTGCTGGGTTAAGAATTGGCTGGATGGCCCAGAGAGTGGCAGTGAACATCCAGTTGGTGGCCGGTCACTAGT
>NW_008689823.1:0-6512 GCF_000695815.1 Acanthisitta chloris | reverse complement strand
GCCGCGGCCGTGCCAGCCAGGGCGGCGGCGCTGAACTCGGTGGTTAGCGAGCAGCCTCCTGCCCGGGAAGCCTCTCCGAAGGCTTCTCAGACCGTGCCTCGCTCTGCTCCGCTACAAAGGCTGTTTGTGGAGGAATGAAAAAAAACTTCTCTCGTTTGAGCGTCAGACAGAACGAAATGGAGATGAGTTTCTTCTTTAGCGCTTAAAGTAATGACACTCTCACGTGCACTGGGTAAGAATCCAGCACTGAGATCGCTAAGTATCTTTTTCGCTCATCCTAATGTTCTTTCAGTGCCGGTTAATCCCTTCAGTTCCATCCTTTGGAGAGCTGATCTGCTTACCTCAGCCTTATTCTTGCATTTCTTTTAACTGCAAAAGAATTGAGAATATAGTACAAGTGTGAGAGCAAGCCATTTATTTATTTTAGTCATAATTTATTATTCTCTTTTTCTCTTATGTGTACTTTCCCAAAATTTTAATGTGTTGGATTCTAGAAACTACTGTTTTTAGATGATAACACACATTAGATATGATGTGGGTGCAGAGTATCTCCTTAAGTGACAGTGGCCAAAAAAAACGTAGTGATTTCATGCATGTGTCACAGCAGAATTAATTCTCTTCTATCAAATTTTGGATAGAAAGACTTAAAGAAGTTAACTTTGTATTGGGAAACTGTGCTAATAAAGGTGCCTGTGTCTCACTGCTGGGTTAAGTATCCATTGCATCTTGGAATCTGAAGAAATAAAACTGCTATAAACTCTGTATCATGTGAGTGCTAAGCTGTAGGGAGATAATTTGGTTAATTTGACAAATAGGTGACCAGTTGCCTGCGCTTGATCTGAGTGTAATTTGAACCACTGGGAGATCTGACGCTGCATAGACTCAGTGTTAGACCATGGTTTCAAAACTGCTGACATTCAGCTATGTAGGGCTTTTTAAATCACTCATTTGTCACATAGAAGTAGTATTTTTGGAAATGGATTTACTGTAAAGTTTAATGTAGCTTGTTGAGTCTTCTTTTAAGACCTTTCATAGTTACTAATTCTGTATGTTCTCTGGTTAGTGAAGTATATTTTTGTCAGTTGCAGTTTAGGGTGTCCTGAATTGGCATATGGTGAATAACTTTACAGTGTAAAGGGCCTGAGCCTGCAGAGTTTACCATTTTCCATAAGCAGCTGCTAAATTATGATACCTTGCACAAAATATTGTAATCCACTTAGTTCAAGATATTCAGTGCATGTGTTCAAAGGTTGGTACTTGCTGAAAATCAACCTAGGGAATAAATCTGGGCCTGAGTGCACATGTGCAGCCAACAGCATAATACATTGCAGTCTTTATTTGGCCATTGAAATTAACATTGACAAATTTCCTGAAACATTATACAAGATCTTATGATAAATTAGACGTTCACCTTGTCTGTTATACTGTGGACAGAGCAGGTCACATAACTCAAGAGTTGACATGAATGGAAAGGCAGAAGCAAAAAATTATAACAGATTTTTGGTGTTGTGTAAAATAGTTGTCTTGCAGTATTTCTTATTCTTCAGTTGCTCTCACATAACACTAGGGAGAAATTCTAGTTAAATTTGGTCTTAGAAGTAAAAACTCATACCTCATTTCAAAACAGATTCTGTAAAGGAGGAAGGAGCAAGAAGGTTTTGAGGCCTATAAAATGTACCTGAGTCTTGTTGAGAGTGTGGAATATGCATTTGTTACTTTGCTTTTAGTTATTCAGATCCTTAAAATGCATTACTTTCTGTTGCAACATTTTCAAATCAATTTTTCCTAACACCATTTCTTAGTTTTATGAAACTTGTGTTTGCTTGAATATTTGCTCTTTTTTTTCCTATGCCCTGTTGTAGAGAGGCTTCACTCACTATATCCTCTCTGCTCTATTCACATCTTCTGCTCTGAGACCTAGGACGTCACATCTGTGATCCAGTTTATAGTGTCCAAGACTTAATTTACTGACCTAAGTGATTAAATCTGGAGGTAAAATTTCTCAAGTGTAATACTTTCTGAGGAGGTGTTTGTAGGCCTCCACCTTTGATATGAGTTGTTAGCTAACTGATGTCATCTGTCAGGTTGCCAGTAACTGCACTCTGCCCCTCACAGGCCAAGGAACACATCTGTTTCTAACTACTGAGAGGAAGAACAGTTACAGGTGTTTTGGACTGATACTGATTGAAAATTGTCACCTGACAAATAGAAAAAGTGGAGGCATTCAGGGCTTTTTTTTTTTTTTTTTTTTTTTGCCTCAGTCATTAAAAGTACTGACAGACTTTGGGCTGCCCAGTCCCCTCAGTTAAGGACCATGACTGTTGGAACATTGGCTTTCCACTTGTGAATACTGAAATAGTGAGGGACAGTTGTTGTATCAGTTGAATGTTCATAAGTTCATGGGGCCTGATGGGATTCATCTCAGAGTACTGAAGGAGCTTAGCAGATGTTATGGTAGGAGCCCTCTCAGTCATCTTGGGTATCTGGGGAGGACCCACTGACTGGGAGGTAGCCAACGTTATGCCAGGTTACAAGAAGGGTGTGAGAGAAGACCCAGGAAACCTAACCTCAGGACCTGGAAAAATTACAGAAAAGATCATACTGGATACTTCTGAAGACATTTAAAGAACAGTGCGGTCATCAGGCACAGTCAACATGGGTTCACAAAGGGAAGTCCTGTTTAACTGGTTTAATAACCTTCTGCAGTAAGGTCACCTCTGTGGTGGATGAAGGGAAGGTGGTGGATGTAGTTTTTCTAGGTTTTAGAAAGGCTTTTAGTACTGTCCATCACAGCATCCTTCCAGACAAGTTGTCCAAGATTGGGATGAGCAGGTGCACAGTGCACTGGGTGAAGAACTGGCTGAGTGTCAGGGCTCAAATGGTTGCAGCAGAGTGGCAACATCTGGCTGGTGACCTGTTACCAATGGTGTTCCTTGGGGCTCAATTCTAGAGCCTGTTGTGTTCAATCCATGATATGGAGAATGCAGTTGAATGTGCAGGTAGTAAGTCTGAGGATGATACTAAACTGGGAGGTGCTGCTGACTCTCTCATGGGATGGGAGAGTCAGCCTCTCCCAAGGGGTCTTGCAGAGGGATCTGGATGGATTGGAGCATTGGGCAATCCCCAGTGACATGAAACTGAACAAGATCAACTGAATGCCAGACTCTGCACCTGGGATGAAGTAATGCCAGACATGAGTCTAAACTGGGAGAGGCGTGGCTGAAGAGCAGCCCTGCTGAAAGGGCTCTTGGGACAGGTGGTTGGCAGGAGGTTCAACAGGAGTCAGCAGTGTATGTGCCCTGGCAGCCAAGAAGGTAACCTTGTCCTGGGGTGCATCAAACACAGCATCACCAGCCAACCAGAAGAGGTGATTATCCCTCTGTATTTAGCACCGGTGCAGCCTCACCTTGAGTAGTGTGTACAGTTCTGGGCCTCATCATTTGTAAAGGATGCAAAGGTATTTGAACACGTCCTGAGAAGGGCACCAAAGTGGGAAAGGGGCTGGCAAGCATGTGCTCTGAGGAATGGCTGAGGGCATGAGGTTTGGAGAGGAGGCCAAGGGGCAACCTTACTGCTCCTTACAGCTTCCTGAGGAGGGAAAGTGGAGAAAGAGGTGCTGAGCTCCTCTTGATACCCAGTACCAGGACATGTGGGAATAGCTCAAAGCAGCATCTGTGAAGGGAGGTTTGGACTTGAGGAAACATTTCTTTATCCAGAGGGTGATCAAACCCTGGAATAGGCTTCCTGGAGAGGTGGTAAATGTTCCCTCTTTCCCATGTCTGTCAGTGTTGAAGAGATGTTTGGACAATGCCCTGAAAACCATGCTTTGACTTTTAGTCAGCTCTGAAGTGATCAGGGAGTTGGTCCCTTTCAACTTAATTATGCTATCCTGTTTCATCTCTTCTGGTCTAGCCATCTTCAGTGACTGTTCTTCGTGTAAGATCAGTGAATATTTGTGCTGCAAAGCTTAGTGCCACTGAAATGACTGTAAATTGATGAGAAGTCTGAATGCAAGAGTGAAAACTGTAGAACTGTTAAGGGCAGGGTGAAAATATACGTTCCTACTGCTTCTAAACAGTGACATAGTGGCAATGAACATTTGGAAATCAATTTCTTCCTTTATGGTGAGGGTCAGAAACAATCTTCTTTAAAACCCTGGCATAGGTTAGGAGGTAGGAATAAAAGGAGAGAGGCTGTTGGCATGAATAGATCATTGTTGTTTTACTAACCCTATGAATACTTTTGGTGTGAAATTTTTCAACAGAACATAAAACTTGCATGGTAAATGGCTGTTTGGTACTAGGTAAGGTATTTAACTTTTGAGTAGTATTTTCAGGTAGGGGCATTGGGTCCAGTTAGATCTGTAACTATGGCTGAATTTTGGAATAATTTTGTTTTGTATTAGATTAACATTAATTCATTAGTATCCAAATTTTGAAAAAAGTACCCATGGATTTAGGCTGTAAACCATGTGTAATTATCTGAAAAACTTTGTATATATTGGTTATATCTTTTCAGTGGTCTGATACTCTGTCAGTCAAGCTTTTGAACATCCAACTCTGTCTTGTGAGGCAGGCATTCTGCAAGGCAGAATTTGTGTATGCAACCTCAGCAGTGCTGCTGCAACAGATTGTTAAAGGATTTGTGGTGTTTTGGTTTGGTGGGGTTTTTTTGCTCTATCCTGTTGTAGAATATATCTAAGGAGAGATCTTGTAAATTCCTATTTTTGTATATACACACTTGTTGATGTTTTAGTGCTCATTATGTTTATACTGAAATTTTATTTTTGAATTATGAGGCTGGCAGGCAGCACTTGGGTTGGGTTGGTGTGGCTTGTTGGAACTTCACTCAGCATGAAGTTGTGAAATTCCTGTGAATAGAAGTTCAGTGCTGCCGGGAATAACAAGTACATATTGACATCATAAAATGTGACATTTTTCTGCCCTTTTTTACACTTTAGAGTCAATTTTATAAATGTGGGGTTTTTTCTTGTAATTTTTTGTGGTTGATTTCTGAATTATTTCAAGTAATCAGATGGTATTCCACTTGAATCACTGTCAAATTGCAAAACTTTTAAACCTTAAGCAACTGTACTGTGTTGCTGAAGTATTAGGGGACTTGCATTTCAGATCTGATATAAGAGGGTCATGTTCAAAAATAATCAAAATAACTTATTTTGTTGTTTATTCTTGTGGTTGATTTATGTTACATTCTACTCTGGAGACTCCGTAGTAAGGTAGAACTTGTCACAGACTGTATGTGAAACTATTTGTTTTCTTTCATCTAGACTAGGCTTTACTGAGGTGTTTTAGTTAGTAATTGTAGAAGTAAATGATGATAGAAAATAATTAGTTGTGAACTTACTAGTATTACTTGTTGATATACATGGTCTCTGTGTAGGTCCCTTCCAAATCCCCTCCATCAGCTGGCAACAGAAGCAGGACATCCTCATTTACAAGCCAGAATGATGAAGGCGCTTTAACACCTGACAAAGAGGTTAGTTGAGAACTGGTTTTCGCTGTTTTTCACCTTAAAAAAATTCTAACTTTGCACCCTTGGTTAAATATTTTTAACACCTCAATCTCACTATTTTCTGTGCGTTTATAGATATGAATAGTCTAATTTTTAGGTTAAATACTGAAGTGTTTAGTAAAGCAGACCTTTAAGCTGTAGTGCTTAGGAAACCTTTTCTGTCTTCATATCCTAAAGATCTTACCCCTGAACTGAACTCAGTGAGGTAGTAGGACAGAAGTTACATTCAGAGAGACTGCCTTTTGTTTTTATGCCTCTTTTGGTTGAGGAGTTGGGTAAATCCAGTGAACTGCACAGGTAATTGCAGGTGGATAATCTAAAAGGCTTATACTGAGCATTTGTGATTTTCTCTAACCATAGCAGTAATAATTACCAAGTTTAAACATGCTGCCCTTCCCTCCAAAAACCAACACCAAACTCGACACTCCTTCCCAAAAAAACCCAAACGGCAAACCAAACTGAGTCTAGATTATCAGTCATAAAATACCATTAAAATCACTGACAGGGTGATGGGTAACCCTGACTTGCATAATAAAGCAAACAGAAAAAATAATCTGCACTCGTCTGGTTTGATTTAAAAAAAAACCAAACCAACAAATACAAAGAATTTCCTGACTTAGTGAGCATGATAATAGACTTGTAGTGTAAAGCAGGAAACTTCGGTGATTCTGTGAACTTGGGCAGAGGCAATATTGCGTTCCTAATCAGAAAATTCAGTTGCTGCACATTGCCACAAAGAAACTGATATGTTTTCTTGCAGTGGGACAATCCACTTTAATTTTTAACACCACATTTTCTTCAGAGGATAATCAGCTATACCTGAAATTTGTATTATATTCCATTATGAACACTACCAGTGATTACCACTTGGCAGTTTGCTTCCTGCAATAATAGAAGTGAAAGTGCCTCATGATTTTATTTTGTAATTTGGAAATGTAGTATTGAGTTTTCTAATAAATGCTTATTTTCTCTACTGGTTT
>NW_008689822.1:0-5978 GCF_000695815.1 Acanthisitta chloris | reverse complement strand
TGCCTTCTTTGCCTCAGTCCTTAACAGTAAGACTAGTTATCCTCAGGGTAACCAGCTCCCTGAGCTGGTAGACAGGGACAGGGAGCAGAACAGACCCCTTGCAACACAGGGAAGCAGTTACTGACCTGCTGTGCCACTTGGGCACTCACAAGCCTATGGGGCCAGATAGGATCCATTCAAGGATACTGAGGGAACTGGCAGAAAGCTCACCAAGCCACTCTCCATAATTTCTCATCAGTCCTAGTTAACTGTGGAGGTCCCAGATGACTGGACACTGGCAAATGTGACACCTGTATACAAGAATGGTTGAAGGAAAGATCCAAGGAACTACAGACCTGTCAGCCTGACCTTGGTGTCCAGCAGTGTTATGGAGCAGATCATCTTGAGTGCAATCACACAGCACTCACAGGACAACCAAAAGATTAGACCCTTAGGAAAGGCAGGTCCTGCCCAACCAACCTGATCTCCTCCTATGACCAGGTGACCTGCCTAGTGGATGAGGGAAATGCTGTGGATGTAGTCTGCCTGGACTTCAGCAAAGCATTTGACACTGTCTCCCACAGCATTCTCCTGTAGAAACTAGCTGCTCATGGCTCAGACTGGAGCACTCTTTGTTGGATTAAAAACTGGCTAGATAGCTGGGCCCAGAGTATGACGGTGAATGGTGCCACATCCAGTGGGTGGCTAGTCAAAACTGGGGTTTCCCAGGGGTCAGGGTTGGGCCACTCCTGTTTGAAATCTTTATTGATGATTTGGATGAGAGGACTGAGTACCCCCTCAGTCAGTTCACAGATGACCCTAAGTTGGGCAGGAGTATTGATCTGCTGGAGGGTAGGAAGGCTGGATCAATGGGTCAAGGCCAATGGTATAAGGCTCAACAAGGCAACATGCTGGGTGGGTCCTGAGCTTGGGTCACAACAACCCCATGCAGTGCTACAGGCCTGGGGAAGAGTGGCTGGAAAGTTTCCTGGCAGAAAAGGATCTGAGGGTGCTGAACATGAGCCAACAGTGTGTCCAGGTGGCCAAGAAGGCAAATGACATCCTACTGTGTATCAGAAATAGTGTGGCCAGGAGGACTAGAGAAGTGATTGTCCCCTTGTACTTGGCCACACTCAAATCCTACATTCAGCTTTGGATCCCTCACAACAAGAAAGACATTGAGGTGCTGGAGTGTGTCCAGAGAAGGGCAACAGAGCTGGTGAAAAGTCTGGAGCACAAGTCTTAGGATGAGCAGCTGAGGGAGTTGGAGTCATTTAGCCTAGCAAAAAGGAGGCTCAGAGGAGACCTTATTGCTCTCTACAACTACCTGAAAGGAGGTTGTAGCAAGGGGGGGATCGGTCTCTTCTCCCAGGCAACTAGCAACAGGACAAGAGGATATAGTTTCAAGTTGTGTCAGGAGAGGTTCAAAATGAACATCAGGGAGAATTCTGTCAATGAAAGGATGGTTCACCATTGGAATGAGCAGCCCAGAGAGGTGGTGGAGTCACCAGCCCTGGAAGTGTTCAAAAAACAACTGGACATGGCACTAAGGGCTAAGTTTTAGTTGACATGGTGTTAGATCAAAGGTTAGACTTGGAGATCTTTTCTAATCTTAATTATCCTATGACTCTAAGCTGACAAGGTGGAAAACCAAAATGCAGCAAGAACAGATGGTTTATAAAGAAGAAGCTGACAAATTTTAAACCCTCTTAACCTACTGCACTTTTCTTGCAACATAATTTTGAAAGAAATAAAACTACTTGGGAAAGCTATCTAAGAACAAACACAAACTATAAATGACACCGATTCAATCGCATCTCTTGTTACATACATGGACTTTAAAAATCTGTGTATATACAGACCTATCCATTCCTGGTATAGCATAAAATTCTAGTCTGTGTATTTACTTAAATTTCAGTTGCTAATGCACACATAGAAACCTTAAAGTTACTTCAGATACGAAGACATCCACTCACCCACACAATTCTGAAGAAGCTAGAAGACATCTGTGATGATCATTTCACTTGTTTTTATCATGTCTGAGTAACTATAGAATTTCCAGTATTATTTCCAGTTTAGCCCTGACCCCACAAACCTAATAGCATACCATATAAACACAGGTTGGTGGACCATCACACAACAATTTCCCTTGGAATTAAAATATATGAGTATTGCATATCAAGTTTCTTTCATAATAGAAGTACAGTGGTTTACAACTATCTGGGTACATTAGATCTCTATGAGGTTTATGTACAGTTTGGTTACTGTATCAAAATATTTTATTTAGATAAATTATAGCTTATTCAAATTTCCTTCTTAGAGTGTACTATAATCAAATCACTAAAATATTTTGTACTTTAGAGGTTTTCTGCCAAATAGAAAAGTATAAATCAAGTTTTATCTCATGATTCCTCTGTCTATTACTGTATCCACAAGGCATACAGAGCTAACATTCTACATATACCATAATCAAACTGCCAAAAAATGCACACCCACATTCTTAAATAAATATTCAGGTATCTTTCAGGCAGACTAAATGAATTATACTGTTAGATTCAAAGTGCTGACTGATTTAATGTCACACAAGTATTTTTACAGTACCATGTACCTGTTGTACAAAATATCAATATGCATTTAGAACAAAATTTCTGCATTATTTTCCTTCTATACAGCTTCTCTGAAGCACCTTTTCCTATTGTTTTTAATTGTTGTGCCATCTTCCATTCATGCACCCTCCCTCTTAACAATGCCTATCAATCAGCAATATCCATGTGCCAACTGTTCTAATCTTTGTGCCTCCATTCATTCCACTCCTTGTCCACAGGATGTCCTCTCTAAACCAGCATTCAGAGCTGCTTCACTAGTCTTGCCACTCTGTGAATATCTTCCTTGGCAAGCACAGTGTCTTTGGAGCAGATGCAAGTAAGCACAACTTCAGTGTGCTAGCACAGTAATGTTTCATTCTGAATGTGCAGACAACCTAAGTATGAGCACTGTTTATAAATAACAATAAGCAATACTTAAGCCAAATATTTTACTTCTTTTTATATATATAACCTAGGTTATAGATACCTTTTGTAAAAGATACAGATATCTTTTTTCTTCAGCTGGTATAGTATGTACTACCATGTACCTGGGTACTAACTCACAGTGTATCTGATACAGAAAAATGAAGTCCTGTATATATCCTTGTCTTCTGAGTATCTAAATCCCTAGGTGATATATGAAATTCTGTTGATGCCATGCATTTATGAGATTTACAAATATTATAATGGACCCCTAAAAATAGCAGATTTGCAGATTCAATTAAAAAGCAAGAATATTTAAAGGTAGCATCCTTTTCCTAACTAGAATACATACTCTGTAAGCAGTTTCATGGGCTGAAACTAAGATACCACATGCCATTCTTTAATTCTACCATTCTATGAAACATAATTTAAATGTATAGCACACATGCTATTTCACACTGTAATTAACAATTAAATTTACATTTATTTAGTGTTCCAAACTAGCTCATTACTTTGGAAAAAGTACTATGTGATGTTTCCTCATAGGGAAGATTCTTGGTGCACTACATAACACAGCATTTGAAAACAAATTTTAATTACAGTTTAGCAAATGTTTTGTATTAAAAATTTTGTTCAGGTTTGCAAACAAAACTAAGTAACTAAGTAGTCCATAATAAAAAAATCTACAAGGAATTTCAGTTGTTTAAACTGCTGAACTCCAAGAGCTCAGAGATTGAAGTAAAAACGATTCAAATTGTCCCTGGACAGTTTATCGTTTTTTAGACAGAGGCAGGTGCTCAGCATCCACACCACTGAGATTCTCGTTTCTTCAGCCATTCTTCACCACTGGATGAAATCTTTTTTCTCTTCTACTAATTCAGTGTAAAAACTAAAAAAATAAGATGTTTGTGAGATTCAGATTTGCCCTTGCATTAACAAGTAATATGCCACAATAACAGCCATCTTCCCCAGAAATGCTGACTTATTTGAAAACTGTCACTTCTGAAGCATGAAAAGAGCAGTATCAAATACACTACATGCTGCACATACCAGTAATGAGTCTTTTATGATACAAGCCACTTCTTCCAGTGAATTCAACTGAATGGAAAACAACTGCTTTAGAAGATGTAAGGTAGCTTTTTCAAGGCTTGGTAAATGCCGAAGCCAGAGGCTGAAGACAGCTGGTTCAGGAAGGGAGATCTTCTTCCTAGTTTAGAGAGAAACATACTGTTTTCCCTGAGAAACTGGAAGGAAGACAAAAAATGTGCTTTTCAAAACATATTGAGGAAAGAGAAGACATAAAGATCAATCTGCAGCAAGAGAGAGAAAAATCTCGTTTACTATACTCTGTTCAATATCAAATAATAATAGCAAAGAATGACAGGGAATTGCCATTATCTACAAATGAAACTTTAGCACACATTTTTAAAACCTAGAAATTTGGTCATGATGGATCCCAGCAAATGGAAACAGAAGGTTTAAGCCTAGAGTTCCCTTCCTCTCCAGAGAAAGGCTCTATCCCACACTTGCACTTTTTCAAACCTGGACTGGTTCCTGCAGACCTGCCTGCTCAGAAAGTGTCAGCAGCTGACAGATAAGCAAGAAGGTTCTGCGTAATACTACTGCTGGCTAATCAAAGCAATACGACAACAACAAAGCAAAAAAATCAAGTGAGAGGTAACTAAGTCTTCAGCCCACCAACACCAACAAGAGCCATTTAACAGATGTTAAAAAAAAAGAGGTTAAGAGGTGTCCTGGTTTTAGCCAGGATGGGGTTAATTTTCTCAGTAGCTAGTGTAGTGCAGTGTTTTGAATTCAGAAGTGATAATACATTGTTGTTTTGGTTTTGCTGGATTGTGTTTATCATAACCAAGGACATTTTCTTGCCTGTGTCTCATGCTCTGCCAGTGAGAAGATACACAGGAAATTGGGAGGGAGCATAGCCGGGACAGGTGACTTGAACTAGCCAAAGGGATATTCCCCACCATGGCACGTCATGCCCGGTGTTACAGGCCGGAAGGGGCCGATCCTGGGGGAGGTTCGGGGTGCGTCGGTCCGCGGGTGGTGAGCAATTGTATTGTACATCACTGATTTTGGTTTCTTTTCATTATCTATTGTCATTGTAGCTCATTCTGCTCTGTATTGTTATTAAACTGTCCTTATCTCAACCCACATATTTTACTCCAGTTGTTCTCTTCCTCCGGGTTGGGGGGGGAAGAGTGGGGAGGAGGGAGTGTAAGCAGCTGCGTGGTTCTTGGCTGCTGGCTGAGGTTAAACCACGACAAGAGGTAAGTTATCTCTTCACCTAAAGCATTCAGCTATGCTCAGCTGGAGTACAGTGCTGTATCACTAGGAAATAAGAGGCACAGTTTATTTTGAGATAACACCCTAATTTGTGCAGACTAGCACAAATCAAAATACACTAAAGTAACCAAGCGATGCCACAGCACAAAAAAAAATCCTGGAATACTTTTGAGGCTATTATGATAGGTGCAGATTAAAAGGTTAAAATCAAAAGAATACACAAACAGCAAGAAATATGTGTCTTGGTCTTAAATCAAGTTAAGACTTAAAAAAATAAAATGAGGCTGCAGAGTACATGCAAAGAAAAATACCAGCAGAAAGAATACTTAACACCACTTTAGGATCTATTTTCAATGTATTTATTTTGATGTACGTTTTTTTTTAATAGCAGTATTCAGAACTCTGAATTTCACTGAAAACCTGATTTTTTTCAATTCAATACTATGCATTGAACAGTCTTCATCTCAAGCACTCCAGCCACTCTGACCAGACTGAGAAGGGTAAAGGTGGATTCTGGGAGGATGAAACCCCTAAACCCACTGCAGAAGACCATCAGATTTGAGACCATCTCAGGAACCTTAATGTGCATAAGTCCATGGGTCTTGATGAGATTCATCCTCGGGTCCTGAGGAAACTGGCTGACAAAGTTGCTAGGCCACAATCTATAATTTTTCAGAAATCCTGGCA
>NW_008689821.1:675-14672 GCF_000695815.1 Acanthisitta chloris | reverse complement strand
GTTGAAAATGATTGTGAACTACAGCAAGCTGTGAAGAAACTTTGATATCTAGGTCTACAGACACTGACAGGCAAAGCTCAGTTTAAACTTCATACTGGTCTTGCTTGCCCACTGCTCCAGGTCTCTTTGTAAGAGGGCTCTTTTCTGATATGTCTACCTCATCATCCAGTTTAGCACCATCAACACACTGATAAATCCACAACAGAGACGTATCTCATTCTACAACTTTTGCTCTTATGTCTCTTCTAATCTCAATCATGTATGGAAAAACACAGCTTTTAACAAGTAACTTCAGAGTTTAGGTCAGTAGGGACCTTCCAAGATCATGCAGTTCCAAACCCCCTGACATAGGTAAGGACATGTTCCGCTAGACCATGTTGCTCAAAGCTCCATCAAACCTGGCATTGAACACTTCAAAGGATGAGGCAACTACAACTTCCCTTGGCAAATCTGTTCCAGTGTCTCACCACCCTTACAGTAAAGATTTCCTTCCTTATATTCAATCTAAATCTGCCTTCTTTCAGTTTAAAACCATTACTCCATGTCCTGTCACTACTCTGTAAAAAGTCTTTCCATATTTTTCTTATAAGTGCACTTTCAGTAGTGGAAAGTTGCAATAAGGTCTCTGTGGAGCCTTCTCTTCTCTAGGCTAAACAACTCCAACTCTCTCTGTCTTTACAGAAGAGGTGTTCCAGCTCTCTGATCATCTTTGTGGCCCTCCTCTAGACTTTCTCTAATAGGTCCATGTCTGTCTTGCAATGAGGGCCACAGAGCTGGACACCGTACTCCAGGACGGGGTCTCACAAGAGCAGAGTAGTAGAATCATCTCTCTCAACATGGTGGTCACAGGACATCATCTCACACAGCCCAGAATATGACTATCAACTGCACCACTCAGACTGGTGTCATCTGCAACCTTGCTGAGGGTACACTCAATCCCACTGTGTCCTTAATAAAGATATTGAATGGTCCTGATGCCAACAGAGAGCCCTAAGGGATACCACTTATTCCTGACCTGACCTCTATTCGGACATTGAGTGTTGACTGCAAGTCTTTGAATGTGGCCATCCAGCCAACTTCTTACTCACAGAACTCATTTATCATTATCAAGGTAGCTAAAATAATGTACCTAATCTAAGACTAACTGTCCAAGGAAGTCTCAACGCGAGGAATTGTTGTAAGGGGCCTCAAACAAGAATACGCCCAAGGACGTAAACTCTCACACCCGTGACTACCTTATCCTGATGGAGTGCACATGAGCCAGGAGAAGTCAACTAAGACCAAAATAAGGAACTTGATAGTCTTTGCAAACAAGGTAATGAGCTAAGCCAAGACCATACATGGAATGAAGACTCACAGTTCATGGAAAGGACACTAAGGGACATCTTTTCAACAACCACTAGGGACCACCAGAGACCACCAAAAACGCCCGTGGCAGAGCCCCCAAGAAGCCCACTGACTCAAAAGCAGATTAAAAAGCAAGAGAATCACCAACCAATAAACGACAGTACTAATTAATAAGAGTTAGGTAATTTGTAACCAATAAGCACTAAATTCTTTGTATGCTGAAATGTATAAACAGTAATAAGTGTTTATAGCTAGCATGCACATTAAGTGGAGTGATCCCACATATATCCAGTGCTGCAATCAAGAATTCCTGCTTCTTAATGCTATGTTGGTGTTAAGGAGTTTCACTCCCAATTTTGGGGACATTTGAACCTCCTGTACCTAAAATGTACATACTTAAAAAGCAATCATAGCCACAGACAGAATTTTCAGAGAAGCCATAAAAAGAAATTAATTTTTTCAATAAAACAATACAAAATGTTGGTTATATATTCAATATACCAGTTAGATTAAAAACTAACTAAAGCAGCATCTTTTTAAAGAAATGCTTGTTCTTGTTGGCAAGTTAAGCCCTGTAGAACTCCAGATGGGAAGGCAGACAAAATTCTATAGTAGCTCATACAAAAACTGTTCACCAAATTCAAACACAAAGTCTACTGCATTTAGCACAGGAGACAAAAACCTGGTAACACAAATACTGAACTGTCTGGATGACATTCACAATATTACTCAAACTAAAGTTATTTTACTCCTAAAATATTCAAACTTCCGTAAGAAGTATTTGAGGAGGTACCTCTGTAAATCCAGATTCTTACATGGCCATTTTTATTTATTTTTAAAATAAAAATTTGCATGAAGAACACAATTTTTCTTTTACAGCTGACTACTTTTTTCACAACATACACCTAAAAGTGAAATTTCTCATAACTGCATTATATTCATATAAACATTATTTACACAGGACCATTCTGGCAAGTACTTACGCAAAGGATTTTGGCCTTCGCTGGCATAGTACTCATACATGCCACTTTTGACAAGTGTATCATAGTGGGGCAGGAAGTCAATTCTTTCCTTGGTTGCCAAAAGCAGCATTTGATCAACTGACTGTAGCAGATACAAAGTAACTCCATCTTGAACTAGATCACCTGCAGTGAAGATGAAATACAAAGTATATTGAAGAGCACTGCATCAGGCAATTTCTGCTCTCAAAACCAGCATGGGTTTAGCATCAGGTAATCTCTGTATTTTCTGAGGTATTGCCAGCTCAGCATCTAGCAACAACATTTAATTAAGTATCTTTTCATGTTTCCAAGCTTAATAATGCAAATTTTCTCAGGTGACAGCTATGTACATATAATTTCTTCCTATCATTTACAGAATTTGTGACAGGGGATAAAAAATTACATAGCATTACTGTCATCATACTAACGAGCAGTTGTCAAAAACTTGTCAGTCTAAGTCAATTTTGTAACAATTGCTGGCAAACTATTACAGGATTTTTACTTTCAGGTAATTATTCCATGTCATAGAGCGTAAACAATCATCATGTGATCTTTACAATCAATATAAGAAATAATTGTAATTATTTTGCCATCTAAGATACTTACTGAAGTTGTCTTCTGTAATTTCCTTCCTGTTTGTTGTGGTGATAACAAAGTTTTCATCAGCTGCTATGCCAAATGTCTAAAAAAAATTGAAGGCTAATCAGTTTGATAAATACATACTCCATAAAGTATTCAGATAAATTAAAACTAATAATCATAAAAAAGCAGTCTGTTTACTTTGTCATAAACTACTGAGAAGTGATCAAGCATTTTTCCTGTATTAAGTCAGAACACAGTTCAATTCCAGAACTTAACTTCATTTGCTTTCTCAACTTAGACAAATCTGCTCGTACTAGAGTGGTTTGTTTTTTAATCTGCTTCAAATATGCTCTAGTGAGCAACAGGAATTTTAAGGTGAAGGAATTGTCTTACAGGCAATCACCTTGAGGGCTGAGGAACAGACTGAACAGCTCTGCTTCAGACCATGCAACTACAGCAGCAATAACTATGAACTAGAGGGTGCCCCATATTTAACTGCACTCTTTTGAGACGTTAAACCAATCTAGTATTTCTTAACATTGGATGCATATTAAAGTCTTTGTTCTTCCATTATATCACACATCTAAAAAAATAAACATTTCTTTCAGATAAGTTATTTACCATTAAATAACTGAAGTTTATTCAACACAATCTTTGCCAGTTTGCTGCCTCCAACTTTTGAATATATTACTGTAGCTTTAGACTTTTTATCCTGCTTTCTACATGCATTTATATGCCTCTACATTTGCCCTCATTTTTTCACCCTGATGCCCAACACTAATGTCTTTCTCCAAATAATAAAGCAAGTATCTGTGTTTTCTCCTGCCTTTCCAGGTATTTGAAACTCAAATAAAAGTTATCTCTGGTCTCATTAAACTCCATCAACCCATTCAGTCCTTCAGGTGCCTTATGCACTTTTAACCAGATTCTTCCCTGAAATTCTGGCATTCTCACACCTCCTTTCCATCCCTAGTACTCAGACTCATGGAAGTACTTTTAAAACTCCACTTAAAGTTTCATTAGAAACCTACTTGCAATATTTCAGTTACTTTCTTCCCAGCTGTGACTCTGTTAAAGATACAGTTACTATCCATCAGCAAAATGGTCAGATTTCTCATAGCATTTTGTGCAAGTGAAGCCAGAGATGACACAAAGACTGATGCTGGGACTTAAGAACCTGGAGCAATTACACTTTTTAAGTCTTCTACAATCAGATCACTTCAACTTAACCTCTCACATTACACAGATTTCCATGGGGTAACTGTGCAAGAAAGAAAAATTAAATTGTTCAGAGCAAAGAAAGTAAGCAACAAAAAATATTAATCCTAGAAAGCTAACATCCTATGGGGCCATTTGAGGTGGTGCTTAATACAGAGTAACTGTAGGGTTTTACTTCTGAAAATAAAGATAAACATCTTTCCCTCCAGGTATAATTACAGCTTTCCTGTTTTCTCAACCTCCCAAATGCTCTTCTCCTCTTAAAACCTTGCCAAGAGTGCCATATTTACTTTAAGGCAGCAAGAAGTTAGGATGAGGTAGCGCATGCACAAGACAGGAGCCTGCTACCCAAGCAGGGGCAGCCTCCTCCTCCTGGCCCTTTCCCCTATTCCATGGGTGAGCTTCAACTAAGCCAACCTCAACAGCCTCGCAGACAGACCTTCGCTTTCATCTCCTGGGTGAGCCCAGCATTAATTATGGTCTCTACTGGCAGCAGGTCCTTTCCACTTCACTCCAATGGCTGTCACTTTACAAAGAGCTACTAGGCAGGTTCATGGACCAAATTTGGCAGTCCAAACTGCAGGTAACCTACCACACCATAATCTAAGAGACCATATCCTTTGTGAACTTTGGCCAGCTTAGATTTCTCGGTTTGAATGCTTCACTTCTACATAAAACCTACTTGTTTTACTTCCTCCTTCCCTCTGTCCTACATTCTTCTTTATCCCAGTCCCTGTCACTTCCCACTACGCCAGGCAGTGGCACAGCTGTCCCAGTATGTGGATGTGGTCTCCAGGAAGATGAGCTGGTCATCCCTGGATAAAAGTGAATCTATTCAGTAATTTACTTGTGCAGTTGGTGATGTTTCATTTGATTCTGATAAACAATATCTGCTCAAATGTTTCATTTCTCACTAAGATTTGTGCATGTAAGAGACATCACGGTATCTTCTGATGACTTAGCAAGAAGTTCAGGTTTCACTTTTCAGCCTAGCACTGTGCCCCTACCCAAATAAGCAAGGAAGACACACATGACTTGGTAAGATTCATGAGACAACCTAGCAGCACATTCAGATTATAAATTTGTGGGTTACTCTACAATAACCATCTGGATGTACAACCATGATCTAGCTTTTCATCTCATCAAAATCTCAGAGTACAATATAATCCCTATACCCAGAAATACCTCTGCACATTCACAATGAAAGTATGTTTGGAGGTTTTTATGCTAAAATAACTAAGCAGAAAGCTTTTATCTTTTTGGATACAAAAGAAAATACTTTGGGGCATAATCAGACAAAAGCTTCAAATTAATGTGTGAAAAGGCAATGATTATTAAACTGCTGGTTATATAAGATCACTACATGCAAATATAAGAGTTCAAGTGTTACCAAGATGAAGAGTTTTATGCACATAGAAAAGAGAAACATACCCCTAAAACATAAAAAGTATAAATCATATCAATGAACCAAATTTTGACTATTCTGGGAAAACAACCAGTGTTGTTCACTAAAAGCCAAATTGGTTGCTAAATCACACTTGAAGGTGTACTGAGTGTACACTGCAAGGCTTTGTTGCCAGAGAGCTGTAGGGATGACCAGTGTGAGAGAAGGCCATCAATTGCCCTGAGCCAGTAATAGCCAGTGACAGGTGACCCTCAAACGGACGAAAACAATCACTGCATGAAAATTTCAACCAAGAGGGTATATGGTGCTTCTGCTCAAACTAACTGGGGCACAAATAGAAGGGACAAAAGAGAAGTAAAGGAAGCATCAGAGGAGACCCTGCCAGGGACAGACACATTGAAAGGAGATTCTTCACACCAGAGCAGGGATGGCCCCAAAGGTGCTGAGGCCCATGTAGGAGGATCCAGGGCAGGGAAGGGAATTTGCCCTCTCTGTCCTTTAATTCCCACAGGGCTGTGACCTGTGGACAACCCGTCATAGCAGAAGAAAACTAGCAAAGAGCATGGAGAAGCAGCAGCAGAATAAAGACTTGTACATGGCCCTCACAGCATGTGTAGCCTCACCAAAGGAATTGGGATTGACCAAACATTGTGCAGTGGGAGAGAAAGGGTAACTTAGACTAGGAAAGAGAGAAGAAAGGTGTATGACGGAAGATGAGTTTGGAGAAGAGGGTGGGAAGGCATTTCCCTAAGTGTTTAATTGCCCCCTCAATTGATAATCAAAAGTTTATGTTGATTGTCAGTAATTTTAATAAGAAACAAAATCCCTGAATTGAGCCTGTTTGGCACACAGCAGGGTATCAATCCTCAATCTATGGAATGCTACATCAGCAAAAAAGCTGTCTTTGTACAAACAAGAGAAATGCATTCTTTCTAAGCTGGAGGCTTGGTCTGAAGCACCACCTATGCTTCAGGATAAATAAAAATAGCTAACAGCTCTCAATTTGTTGGTAGATATCTATGACATGATATTATTATAATGTTAAATGATGAGCTCTCAACGGCCAAATGAATGCCACATGTCCAAGAAGCTTTCAGCAGAGCAAATGACAGGTATGATATAACAAAGTGTGAATGAACTGTGGTATATCTAACCCTTAAATTTGAATCATCAAGCAAGATTCAATTTATGTACTCACTTCAGTCACAAGTTTTCTTTATAAATAAAGAAGAAAACCAAACCCAAAACAAGACACAAGCTCAGAAATCACAGATAACTAGCAGTTAACACCCCTTCAAACAAGTCTCCATTTCTCTTCTCTCTCACGTATCAGCACGTAAGCACAAACGCAAGTTTTGCTGCTACTTCATCTTCACACACGGATCGAGACTTACCTGGCTCCTAAACCAAGTAAAACACTTCACATTAAGTCAACCTATGTTGTTATTTTATCTCTAGATTACTATCTGCCTCAGAGAAGGTGTTCAACAAGCAAATATTTAACTTTGCGTGCATGCATACCACCACAGCTCACAAGAGGAACAGGCTTGAGGTGGTAAGTGAAGAAGAAACACACTGTAAGCACAGAATCACTGGCCTGCTTCCACCGGTCCTGCAGTCTATTACCATAAAATAACCATTTCTGGTGGTGACTTTTCATAGTAAAGGAACAGAACACTCTCCAACATGACAAAGGTAAAACACTGAAACTGAATCTACAGTATCTTTGGAGAAGATATTTAACCCCTTGCAATCCAAACTTTTCCAACACAAAATGTTTCCTACAACAAACAACTTTAGTACTCTTAAATTGTTGTCTCCTCCTGTGGTAACTAATTCCAGCAGGCAGATGTGTGATAATGATGTGAAAACTTGGCCTTGGAGCCTGGCAACGTAGCCAAAGGAAAACAGGGACATAACAGTCATGGAGTCACCTTCCACCATGTGGCATACAGCCCAGAAATATTTTTCTGGATAACAGGACTGTATTGCCAATGTAAACCTCTTAAAGAGGACCTCAACTGTAGCAACATAAAAAAATACGGCAATGTAATTTTCAATGCTGTCCTTCATAGCAACTTACTTAGCTACCACATATGACAAAAAGCAATACAGCTCTGAGTATTTAACATTGTTCCAGCAGCTGTCTTGCAGAAACATGTTCAGGAATCTGAAAAAATAAGCCTAAATGCCATATCCAAAATCTTAGAGGCCTGTAGCCTTCTCTAACTTTTCATGTGATTAAGTGAACATCCAAGTTATCATCTGAAAGACGTACATTATCAGTTAGCATCCTGCTTTATGCCACATCAAGAGAAATTATCAGTCTAAACTGAGAGAAATCTCTTATATCAAGCGATGGATGAAACGGTAGTACACATTTAAGGAAAAGGGGTTCAATCTCAAATCACAGATTTTCAAACCAAGAACTGTCTTTCGGTAATACTTCTGGATAATGAGATGTTTGTATCATCTCTCTCAATCATTCACACAACTAGGTAATATTAGGGGAATTAATACAATCATCAAATACAAATACTAATATATAAACAGATCAAGTGGAGATTAAGACCTTGCTGGAAGTCAATGAGAACTTTTCCAGCCCACTGTTAGGTCCGCTAGTCTCAACATGACAACAAGCTGCTGAGGATCTCTTGTCAAAGATCTGGGTCTAAGCACTCATGGTAGGAAGGCAAGTATAGCAACCATCACCACTAATCATAATCTGAATGAGCTTCCCTAATGTCAGAACACAAATGTCTACCATCTTTGGACATCAACAGAAAGGGTATCTGTAGAACAGCAATTGAATAAAAAAAAAAAAAAAGATAGAAATTGTTTCTAAGCATTTTTTGGAGTTCAAAGCAAAGAGCTGTATATTACAGAAATATAGGAACACACAGGAGTCCCTATCTTTTGGGCTGTTAGCACACACTGCTGACTCATTGTGAGTTTCTGGTTCACTGTCACACCCAAGTCTTTCTCCTAGTTGTTGGTTTCAATTACTTCCCCACCCAACCTGTATGTGTGCCTGGGATTGCCAGGACCCAGATGGAGGACCTTGCACTTCATTTTGTTGGACTTCACAAGGTTTGCATTGGCCCACCTCTCAAGGTTCCTCTGGATGGCATCCATTCCCTCCAGCGTGTCAACTGCCCCACACAGCTTGGTGTCATCAGCAAACTTGCCGAGGGTGCCCTCAATTCCACTGTTCATTTCCCCGACAAAAATGCTGCTATCAGCCCCAACACCAATCCCTGAGGGACACCACTCATCACTGGCCTCCACATGGACAATGAGCCACTGACCACAACTCTCTGCATGCGACCATCCAGCCACTTTTTTATCCACAGAGCGGTGCATCCATCAAACCTGTGTCTCCCCAATTCAGAGACAAAGACATCCTGCGGGACAGTGCCAAACACATTGCATATGTCCAGGTAGATGACATTGGCTGACTGGAGTCTCACCAGCGACATTCCTCTGTTCTGGTGATGGCATCTAACTGGTAGGATCTGAATGGATAGGTGTCCCCCTCCCATAACAAATCTAGTTTAAATCTTGCTTCACAGGTTTAGCATGACCCTGAGCAAAGATTCTTTTCTCCTTTTTCTTCAAATGATCCCCATCAGTACCAGTCAGACTAGGCTTGCCTGTGTAAATCCCAAGATCTGAGTACCCAAAGCCTTGACTTTGGCACCATTGTTGCAGCCAACTATTGACCTTCCAGATTCACCTGGCCATCTCATACCCCTCACCCTGGACCTCACACATCACTTGTGTGACAGAGTCCTTGACCATCTCTCCCAGGGTTCTGTAATTTTTCCTAATGTTTTTTAGGCTTCTGTTGGCTATGCCACTAGCTCTCACATGGAATACTAAGAGCAGGTAGCAGTCAGTGGGTTTGACAAGGCTTAGCAGTCTCTCTGTAACATCCCTGATTCACATGTCTGGGAGACAACACACTCGAGGGAAGTCCTCGAGAGCAGGTCAAGCTGACAGATGAGTGCTCCTGTGCCTGCCAAGGTCAAGTCTTCCACTACTATCACCCGCCTCCTTTTCCTAATTGGGCCAGTTTCAATTTGGGGCAGGTTGTGCTACCACAGTTGATTTCATTTATGTGTGCTGGCTATTGTCTCATTTGTCTGTACAGCTAGGAGCCAATTCTGTGTGAGCACCTCCAGTTGGATTGGGACATCAGGATTAGAAGCTGAACTCTTCCTTTTATTGGTCCCTTTTCTCTTCCCTCTACTATTCCAGTTGCTCTAGAGTGTGTGGAAACCTCAGAGTTAGACCTTTTCCAGTTAGGAGGTCAGAGAGGGGCTTCAGAGACTGGCTTCTCTGGTGGTCACAGACAAGCTTCTGCAGTTCTGCATCCTTCCTCCGCGTCCTGCCTGTGTGAACTGTCGTGCCTTCTCTCTGCTGAGCCTCTTCCTGTTTGTTCACTCTGTTCGCTGCGCTCGCTCGGGTAGCTTGTTTAAATCCCCCGCTCAAATCCAGGCACCACCCCCTGCTCATCTGGTTGGCTGCTGAGGAATTCCAGGTTCAGGCAGGGCTCAGGAGCTCACGGAGATCTGTAACCGCCTTGTGCAATCAAATCTGAATGGGTTTCAGTTTGCACTTACCTCAATCACTCCTGCTGCTAGCACAGAGTGACTCAAGATCTCTACAGAAGTCACATGCATATATCTATAAAATCTCATCCAGAACAATGTGTTGACTCAGACATCTTTTCAAAATTTGCAGCATTTAACAAGCAGGAAGAAGCTTGGGACCCCAGAACTTCTACAAAGAGCATGCTGCCATTACTAGACTTATTCTGAGTCTAAACACACTAACCTCCATGACACCTTCACAAACCATTTCTGAAAGCACAACCACAAATATTCACAAGTGCAGCAGTGAGCCAAAATTTTGACATCAACTCCATGCCAGCTTCCACCACCAAGATGCTTTGCATGGCACCACTTATTAAAGCAACAGGGACTCAGAAGTCACTCTTCAAAAGTAAAAAATACTTGCTCACATCTAAGAAGCTGTACCTAGATAACTAATCCTAAAGAGTGCAGACACTCTGCATCTGACTATATTGCCAACACTCAAATTTGACCTGGAATGTAAAAGCCACAAAGCATTCTGAATCAATCGACACACCGTAAGACAATGTCTAAGTGCACAAAGGTATGCAACCTGCATCCTTCTTCCCACCAAAACATGAGCAACAAAGATGCTATACACAGGAATTTCAGTGAAGTTTGAAATACAATGTGATAGTTTTAGAAAAAAAAGGTACAATGTTGCTGCATCTTATACATATTTTGCAGTACCTCCAAGAGTTTCTTTTAAAACAAAATCAAGGAAAAACTTTCTTTGTGTATGCATAGCATGTTAAAATCTTATCTATTTTTAGTTTTGGATTATACAGAATCTTTAAAACTGAGTAAACAAATATAGATTTTATAATAAAAATATATAATTATTGCAAGGTGGTCTGATTTCATCAGCAAGAACGAAAGTATTTCCATTGAGTATTTACCAGAATGGTGTTTCAGTAAGTAATTCAAATACATTTAAGAGCTACCCTCTGGTGATAGAAAGTTGCAGAAGTTGCTAATATTTTTTTGGATTGGAAATTATTTAATCATACATTATTTATTAGGCATTGGCAAGCACATAGTTACCCAAAACTTTATACTTGTTTCTTGAGTTTCTACTACACCTATGCTTATTCTCCATATTCCACCTTAATGGACATCCTTTTTTGCCTCTTGGTTTATTGAGAAACTTGAATTTATTTGTGCGGACAAGCAAAATAATCTACTTAAATACTAATTAGACGGGCTAGGATACAACGGGAAGCTTAACAAAGGATGTGACAACAGATTTAAAGCAAAAAAAAAAATAATCATTTTATAGTGATACCTTATTTTTGACTAATTACAGATACTTTCTATACAGACTACGGATCTATACTTTTATCAAACAAGGAGGTCACAGCAACTATGAAAACTTTCAAAAGAATTAAAGAAGCACTTACAAATGTGTTTGGTTCCTATTTAAGTAGTATCACTAATCTCACTACCATTAACTCTCTCCAGACTAGCACTTCACCTCAAAGCCTCTCAAAAACCCAATCACGCACAGCAAAATTGTGCAATTTTCAGCATATCCACCTTCAAAAGGATTGTGAACTCTCTTAAGTGCCTGGAAGAATTCCTGCCATCTTAGCACCACGGTAACATACTCAGCTTCATTGTGTATCTGGATAACGTGAGCGAGGGATCTAGCTGAAAAGCTGCCAAAAGTTTAGCGTCATTCTGCTCATTGCCAGTAAATATTTTTGAATTATACTCTAAACATCAGGACACACAGTGGCTCATAGACTTAACAGAAGACAACAGGAAGGGGCACAAGCAACAGTACTGCCAAGAAGACGCAAAACGCCACATTTAATTTGCCTATTCACCTTAAAACTTCACGGTTTGGCAGACTGAAATGACATGACTGCTCCACATATGCTCAACAGCGCTCCAGTGGAATAATCAAGCTAGCAGAATTTTTAATTAAGAGGTTTCTGCTTTAGGATTGATCCGTGCAAGGATGCAAAATTAAGAATATATAAGCTCCAGCTTCTAAGATTTTTTCTAAATCTTCCACCCCACCCCCTGAGCATGAAAGGCTAATTTATCAGTCTATAAAGCCATATCCACCCACACTGCCATGCATTAACTTGTTGTTAGGGGATAGGAAAAAAAATGCTTCAAAATACCCCCAAAAGTTTCAAGAAGTTAATAAAGAGTATTTTCATAATAACGGAGGAATAGTTTACATGACAACAGACGGAGAGGACATGCATCATGTCCTAAATCGATCCCTCAAGTGCCTGAATCAGTTATTTTGCTGCACAAACAGGAAAATACCTTCTCTCTGCACTGTGAAAAAGAGCAGATCTCAGAAGTGGCAGCCTAAGACCATGCGTTTGGGCATTCCAGTATTTCCAGCTTGGAATCATCACATACTGCAATCAGGTTTAATTCCATAATTTTTTTCAAGATTTCCCTTCTCCTTTGACTCATTTGATATTCAGTTATATCTGAAGAAATTATCTTACGGTACAGGAAGATGTTCCCAACAGCTCAATATATCTGGAATCTTCGTCAGAAATGAACATCCCTACAGCCCAGCTGGCAGACTGGGAAATGTATGTGCTCCTTTGCCACTACAGCGGCACCATTCACTGCACAACTGCCAATGAAAGTCAATTTAAAGCTGAGACTGTACTGAGGTTGAGCCACCAGACATACCCATGGGAACAACATTGCTGCACACGTGGCACTTGCCCCACTGAATAGTCAGATGGTCTCTAACAGCTTTAACTGGAGAAAAGTTAATGAAACATTCCACTTGATCCTGGACTGCATCAACTCAAATTCTGCTTAACAAAAGAGCCTTTCCTCCTGAACTTTCATCACTTCCCTGACATGTTTTCTTCAGCACCATCAAGTGGGGAAAGTCTAACTGAATTGGGTGAACCCGTTCATCACTTTTTTTCTGGAAAGTAGTTGCAACTTTCAAGATGTTGGAAATTGGGAACTTTGGAGTACAACACTTGGAGGAATACACACAATACACAAAGCACCCAGGAGCACCAAGATGCCAGGATGTTCTTCCAGAAGTCTTAGAAGAACCTGCGCACTGCTGGTGTGGGAAACATCAAGTATCAAACCTCCCTGCCAGGTTTTCACTGTACCAGCATTTATTTACTGGTCATGTCAAACCACCCACCTCAGCGTGCTTTCAGAGTCAGATGGTCATCATCTGACATCAGATAACGGGTTCCAAGGTGCAAAGAGCCACCACACTGAAATGGGCAGTGACAGAGGCATCTCTGACTGAACTCACAGATTGTCAGCACATTATTGGAGAAGGCTTTTCTCTACAGGGATGATCAACTGAGGTTCTTGTTGCGCAAGTTTGTAAGAGCACAGACTCTATTCCCCCTAACACCTAAAACAGCCACTAGGGCTGGCGATAAGGATTATGGTGCCAACATGTTAAAAGGCTATGAACCCCCACCACTAGCTTCTCAGAATGTCACACTGCATGAAGAGTACTCATTAATTACTCCATTCAGGCACTTTTTCTTACGGTCTTCTGAACTGCATGGGCACTGATCAGACCAAGCGATGTGCTAACACTCTGTAGCCAAGTTACTTCTGAGTATAGAATCATAAAGGTTGGAAGAGACCTCCAAAATCATCAAGTCCAACCTCGAGCGAATACCTCTACACTCACTAAACCGTATCGTGAAGTGCTATTTCTACTTGTTTCTTGAGCACTTCCAGGGATTCTGACTCCACCTTAAGTAGCAGGACAGATTCAGTGCCTCCATCAGAATATGAATACGCCATTTTGCACACTGTGCAAATAGAAACAGAACCACG
>NW_008689821.1:0-651 GCF_000695815.1 Acanthisitta chloris | reverse complement strand
GACAACCTTTCCTGCGGACGCTGATAACTCAAGGCTTCCATTGCAGTAGGAAAACACTGTCCCAACTCTGGCAGTATCCAAAGCCAGGCTGGAGGAAGCCTTGAGCAACCTGGTCTAGGAGGATGCGTTCCTGCCCATGGCTGGGAGCGTTGGGACTGGATGATCCTTAAGGTCCATTCCAACCTCTTAACATTCTAAGATTACATTAAATACTGTCCAGACACAGGACAAATAAAGCAATTGCCCCCAAAAATTATATCCTAGAGAACTAAGTACAAATTACACCAGATAAAGAAACTAAAGCAAGGGCTGAATTAGCGCAAAATCTAGAGTTGTTTTTCCTGCGCATTTCACATGATAAACCATATGCAGGCAGCTAACAGGTTTATGGCATTTATGAATGCCATGTTCACTAAACGAAACCATGATAGAAGATGGGCGATGCCTACTGGCATCAGCAGCAAACTACAGCAAACAGCCCGCAGGCAGAAAGAAGTCTCCGCCTCCGCGAGATCCGAAGACGGGAGTTAAGTTTCGTTTCGCGCAACGACGAGAAAGAGAAGTGAAAGGACACGCGACAGAACTAAGAACCGGACAAAGCATTTAAGTATCAGCCATCGCCGCGGGCTTGGGAGAGACAACCGCGGGAAA
>NW_008689820.1:40260-63698 GCF_000695815.1 Acanthisitta chloris | reverse complement strand
GGAGCCCCCGGTACGGGCCCGTCTGCTCCCCTGCCCCGTGAGAAACAGAGATGCCTTCACTCCTGCGGGGACAGAGTTCCCTAGGAATCTCGAGGCGATCTTGCCAGCCCGTTTGTGATACTGCAGTTTGTGGCAATTAGGGCGCAGGTACTATTCTCTTCCTGAGTTTTTGTTTTTGTTTTTTAATGCTGCTCGTGGTTGAGCTACCTGTGTAAATTACAAGCACAGGTGACTTCTCCTACCGTGGGGTTGCAACCTTTGGGCTGTGTCGTTGCATGGCCTGATGCACCCGTCCTAGAAGAGTTCACTGACAGTTCTCAATAAAATAGTTAATACTGGAAACTAAGCATCCTAATGAGCTTGGCAATGCACTCGGATAAGTTAAAAGTCCCCGTGCTAATGTTCCAACTTGGCTGCAAATTCCAGAACCCAGGGCTGTGCATTAGCGTTGCATACATGCAATGGTACAAAGTACTTGGGCTGATTTATACCTGTTTTTCCCATAGTCTATTATCAAAGACTTTTGATACGGATCTCCACAGAAGGGAGAACTTGGTATGAGTTGTGTTGCTTTTGCACTTGCCAGCTTCATGCCAGATTTACTATTCTGTCCTCAATATGTTGAGACTCCAATTTTATGTGCTCCAGGAAACATATGCAGCAAAGAAAAAATATTCCTTTAATCCCTTCTTTCCATCAGTGGTGTTAGGCATTTCTGTTTGTTACCTCTTTCACTAATGTTTGTCTCTCACACGATGACATCAAGAAGAAAGTAATTTGCGGAGTCAGGGAGAAATAGTAAGTTTGCTGGGATTTCTAGAGGATTTGGTGCATACAGTAGCACAAAGCAGAAAGTATGAATCCTACTCCTTGTCCGTATTCCCAAATTATTTGGTAAAAACACTTATGTTGTATTTACATTAAAAATGTTTCTACTAACAAACCAACAGCATGGAAACACAAGTAAATATTTTGCCTGGTTCTGTTTGGACCAAACCCAGATTTACAAGATAGTCTGTCCAGTGTCTAGAAAGCAGAAGAGATTTTGACACATCTTCCCCACCCTCTTGTTTCTCCTCAGGGGGTAGTTCTTCTATTTATTTACTACTATTACCCTATAAATTAGGGTCTAAGTGTTTTAAAGTCACACCAGTGGAGAATGGAGATAAGGAGAAGTGGATAGAAACTTCTGTTACACGAGCTTCTTGACTTGATTTAAAAGTTGTAATGGAGCAGGAGAAGTGCCAGAGTGAATCAGACTCGAGTTTCAGATAATTTTATATCTTGTCACCACTGGTGTCTCCCACCAGCTAGTTCAAAGAAAATTGTGCTGGTTTAAGTATATTGATTTCAAAATGCCCGTTTTTAAAAATGAAGCGGTACGTTTTTCTGGCCTTTCATGAACTGGCTGTACAATCTGCAGCCTTCACCTTCCTCTTCTTTTTTTTCTTAAGGGACACTGCTGAAGAGGGATGAAGCAGCTGTTATAGCTTCTGATCTCTTACATAAGTTTCCAGTTTTAAAAGGCCCCTTTTTTTTTTTCACCTGGTTACTTCAGAGAATGGCTCATGTCGAAGTGTGGCTGCAGAGTCCAGGTGTCAGCTCCCTTTCTGTTCTTGAAAATATGTTAAATGTATGCGTTGTCTGAGGACATCTGTGAACATGGAATTTTGCTGTCCATAGAATGATAATGGAAAGGCTGAGTGTTTAGGGAACTGATTTTAATTAAAAATATTTATAGGCTTAGTAGGTCTCACCTGGGAACAAATACTACATCTATGACTGTCCATGAGTAATAAATAGCTTGGGGATTTATAATAAAAGTTGGTTCTCTTTTTATTCAGCTGTATGCTGATCTTCTCTTACAGTTTCAGTTGCCAACTGCCAGTTTTGCTGACAACTACAGAATATACCTTGTTCCCTGTCTGCCAACCTCACACAGCCATGCCTGATCTGGTATCTCTTCTATAAATCTCAACCAGTGATTAGAACCCAAGGCAAAAGGGAGGCAAACCTGAACACATTATCTTTGCCTTTCACCATTCCCTGTTTTTTCTTCTGGTGTCATTGAGCAGGACCTTGAACTATGTAATTGGGCAGCAGAAATCAGAGTTGAATCTGAGTCTTTCAGAGTTTTGACTCCTTTTCTATCACATTTCTGGCCAGTAGGACTTTAAACCAACCTGAGGCTTGTTTGTTTGTAGGAAGGCATAAGAGAAATGGGGATTTTAATCTATTAAGAACAAGATTTAAGCCAATGCTCTTGCTGTACCTCATTTATTTTTCACTTCAAATAAAGCACAGCAATGAAACTAGTTCATGTGGGATTTGCAAATCAGCATCCAGGCATGAGCTTTGCTTGCAGTATTCCTGGATCTGTTGACAGTTGCACCCAGTGCCCAGTTGGAAGAATTGTTGAGCAGTAGACTTTTCAATGTTTTGAGGAAAGGCTGTTATTGAATGTGACAACAGTGTATCTAGTAATTATGAGAGATTATGCCTGTTCTCAGGGGCTTGCACAAAACCCTTACCCGGAGAATATTGGTGTGATCATGCTAATCCACTTTGTATGCCTATTTCCAGCAGTTTGAAATGCAGATCGAGATGAATCTTTCTTGTACCCACTCCCCTTCACCCCCCCCCCTCCAGTTTCTGAATATAAGTGATTGGTAAATCTTCAGTTTGTTTGCATTTTGTCCTTATGTCTGCTTCCTTCCTTGGCTCCCTCTGTCTTGCCTTGGGAATGCTGACTAGAATCGCTAAAGAGGGAGGCAACAGTTTTCCGGTTGCAGTTCATAAGCAATGCGTGTACCCACCACATGAAAACTGCAATGTTTTCAGTCACACAGACTTTGCTATAAATAGCTCTAAGCTCTTTATATGTACTTCTCTTTAGGTTATCAGGGGATGTATTTCAAACAAAATCAGAGACAGGGAGGCTACTGGAAGTCTCACTGACAATGAAGAGGGAAAAAGATGCTTTGGTGAAGCTGTTACCTGCATAGCTGTTGAGTCATATTTGATGAAAATTATTTGTTGATTTGCATCTGCAAAAATACATTACTTTGTATTTATCAAAACTGTGTCACCTTTAGTCCATTTGAGTTACGTGTGTAGCACAGTGAAAATTAGTTTGAAAAAGCATCAACTTTGAGAATACTCATGCTAGTGTATAGAGAAGCCTAAGGTATTTTCTCAAAACCTTCTTAGGTACCAGGAGCAGTATAGTTCTGAAAGCCCATCTGAGCTAACACACCCTGCCAAGAAGTGTGGTCCTGCATGGTGGCAGGCACTGAAGTCCTCAGAATAGACATTGCTGTAGTTTGGGGCTGGCTGTATTGTATCAGATGTTCTCCTGTGGCATGTACTCATCAACACATGGGTTTGCACCATCTGCTAGGAATAAAACAAGCCAGACAAAATCAAAATAAAATACTTCTGACTGGATTCAGTGGAATGGTGTTGGATCCTAACTAACTGCAATAAAAAAATATTAATAGCTATGCATAAGAATGAGCACACAACTTCCCCGAAAGGTTTAATTAGTGTTACAACTGGGAGCGGGAAACTTCAAACTGGGATGAGCTAATAGAGATGTTTAAATAAAAATGGATAGTGGTTTGACTCGTTTTAAGAGCATACAGATATTTTCATTTTTGCTTTCAAAAGAAATTACAAACTATCTAATTAGACTGCTTTTGTGTGTGGAAAATTCTGTGAGTGCTAAAGCCACATTTTTGAGGTTGGCTGGATGCTTACGCATAGCGATGCTGCCAGTAGTTATGGTTAGGATTGTTGATCCTGTATAATTAAGCCTGGGAGCTGAGAGTGTTATGAGGAGGAAACATTTTGGTCTTTCATTCCATCTCTTCCTGTCTCTTCTGTCGACAAAGCCAGGACTTGCTTCTTGGGAGTTTCCTTTCAAGACATGATGACTTAGTTTAGTGATGGTGGTGGGACTTTTTTATCTTCCCTGAGCAGGATTTCCAATCCCAGGGCAGCCTTACTCATTATTTCTGTTCCCCTGATGGGACAGGATTGCTGTCTGGAGTTTCTCGTGTGGCAGCAGCTTCCTGGGTGGCTGCTTTGTGCTGCTCCCCCATGTAGGCAGAGAGAAGGATGAATGTGTCTATGCTGTGCAATCTTTGTCCATCTCCAAAGAGCTTCAGTAAAGGTTGTTTTCAAGCACCATGATGAGGAACAGGAGAATAAATGGGGAAAGCAGAGCAGAGCAAGGCTAGAATAAGTCTCTGGGCCTCCTACGAGGCTTCATTTTGATATTTAGTATCACATATTTAGGCTCAAGCTGCTTCTGTAATTACGTTAGTGTTCATCAGGCATTTAGTTAAGCACTAAGATGTTGTATCTTTCCTCAGCCACTGAGGAAACCTTGTTATCCCTCACAGTTTTAATCTGTGATGTTCAAGTTTCTGGCACTTCCACCACAAATTGTTCAACAATATTGGATTTCAGTCTAATGCTTTGACATTAAAGTTGAAGTCATGTTGATGTCATCTTCCAGATGTTCATGTCTACTGAATAAAAATTGTGTTTATTTGTTTTATTTCAAATTACAAAAACACATGGGGAATTCTGGATGTGATCCCTCATGCTATACAAAGGCCTGAGTGTCCTGTCAGAAATCAAACAAAACTTTTCTTCATGGTGTGGCAGGAGAGACCTCAAAAAGCTGGAAACATAGGTGGATTTCTTCACCCACCCGAACAGAATGGCTTTGTTGTGTGCCTGAGCCTTGTTGTTGCAGCTGCGGTAACTGTGCAGAAGGGAGATGTGTCTGCCTGAAACTACTTGTATCTTGCTCTAGTGTCATACCCGTTCTGTACTGGTGGCTTGCTTTGTCAAATAGTCAAATGCTTCATTTGCAAAATGAGCTCATAAAAAACCCCAAAAGACCAAGGTCTATTTTGTCCTCCAGATATGAAAAAATGTATTTTAATCTGTAATATAAGTTCAGGTATCCTGTGGGTTCCCCTCTGCAGAGAGGCTTTGGCAGCAAGGTCCATAGCTCACACTGGAGCTGTTGCACTCCCTGTTGTCTCAGCTTTCTCCCAAAGCCAGGGGTTTGTATTATCCCATGTTTCTTGTGTCAGCATGCTACAGGGGAGTTGAAGTTGAAATGCTGGTGAGCCACAGAACTGCAGGCTTTTTGAGTGGTTGTAAGTGCTAATGTTTTCAAACCCAAGGAGTCAACACTTACTGATCTATTAGTATTTTAGCACAGAGAGGTGTGGTTAAACTCATGCTCCTTAAAACAGGTATCTGGAATATACTGTTTTTCAACAAGTGCTAATGCTTGTGTTTTGAAAATAAATCTACTGGGGGTTTTTAGATGAAATTGAGTCCCTGTGTTCTGTAGGTGGAAAGCAAAATAATACTGTATCAGAATAAACTGAGCAGTTACACTGAGGCATTCATTCCTGAGATGAGCGAAAAACCGTTCAGACCTTTCTGCTGTATCCTGTTTCAGCACCTGAGAGCATGATTGTTTGATACTACTGCTAATCAAAAATTCCAGTCAAAATGAAATTATGGAGTTTCAGTATAAGTGGTGTACACAGGGTGGCATAAAATATACTCTTCTGTGCTGCTTTCCATATCCATTATCAAATACCTTTAATGCAGTCTCATATTAACGTGTCACAGAAGACAAAGAAATGACACCGTGGATCATATATGGTGCCACAACCTACACTGTAGTACTTAAGTAATGGTGTGGCTGCTTTCCTTTCCATTGTTTTACTTTCAAATATCTCTCACAGTAGCTATATGTAACCACAGTGAACCAGAGAGATCATGAAATTTCCTGGTTTATGGAGCCTCTGCATGTACCATTCTGATTAATACCTTGATGATGAGTATCAGGCAGGCTGGTCATGTGAGAATACTGATACAAGGCATGTCTTGCTTTCAGTGCTTCAGGTCAGAACAGTTCTTTGGCTGTAGCTCCATCTTAGCTCAATTAATTTTTGCTTCTATTTCTACTGGGGTTGCAAAGAACCACTTGCTGTTAGTTTGCAATAACCATGGAGAAAATAGCTAGTTTCCTGGAAGTTGGGTTCACTGAGTCAAAAGGCAAAGCAAAAAATTATATCTTGCTTGATAAATGATAATTATTGTTTCCATCAGAGGCTAATTAATTTTCTCTTGAGATATTTGTTACTTTATAGCTTGGGGATAATGGGGTGCTTGTGTAAGTTGCTTTGAGAAAAGTGGTGTGCTGTTTGTTATCCTTTCTTATTAACAAATCAAATATTCTATTGATTTTTTCAAGTAAGCCAAGACAGGTTTGTTTTCAACAAAAAAAGAACACCCTTCATCATTGGTAACTGTTAGTCTTGCTTGACTTGTATCACACTAACAAGGGAAATACATATTAAAATAAGGGGGGGTGTGGGGTGTGCTTTCATCATATCTTGTTCAGCCACTTCCTCTTACCCAAATTAAAACTGTTTTGAAATCTTGCCTTCCCACCTGCTACTGTAACTGGAACAGCTCTGCTTCAGCCTCTCCTTACCCTGGTGTCTCTGAATTTCCTGTCCCTGTGGATTTGTCAGTCCTTAGCACTGCTGTGAATATTCCTATTCCTGTGCTACCCAATATTCGAGTCTGGCCCTGAGCTTGCAGCATATGTTTCCCACACAGTCCAAATTTGGTGCAATATACTGTAAGTTAATCTCCAGTAAAGCACAGCGAAGAGAAAAAACCTGGGAAGAAAACAGATGGAGAAAGTAGAGCAAACAATTTGCATATATATGATATGACTCTCAGTTAAGATTAGCATTTCCTACTTTGCCTGAGAAACCCTTAATAAAAATCCAACCGCATGTTTGCCTCAAATCAACAGAATCAAAGGAGATGCTCTAATGGCAAAATGTGTCCCCACCTCTGCTCCAACCCAGGGGCAGCCCAGCACAGCATGGGAGGGAGCTCTGTCTCTTGCTATGGCCCCGTGTTGTTGACACCCTTCTGGGATGCTGTGGGCAGAGGGATAGGGAAGAAACCTCTGTTTCTGGGATATTTGTTCCTCATAGCCTTCATAGCACTGAAGCGTCACCAGAGTCCTGAGTTACTCTGCATGGGTGGCTGATGGAGGAGCATGACCATCTTCCCATTTATTTAGTCCTTTGAGGTTCTATCTGAGCATGAAGTTACAAGAAGTGCTTGAGAATGAACTTCTTGGTGCTTTTTCTGCACTTGAGGTGTATAATGTAGAATTTTAGGGGTTGGATGGACCTTAGAGATCATTTAGTCCCAACCTCCCCTGCCCTGGGCAGGGACACCTCCCCACCAGACCAGGCTGCTCAAGGCCTCATCCAGCCTGGCCTGAACACTGCTATGGTTGGAGCAGCCATCCCTGGGCATGTCAGTGTCTCACCACCCTTACAGTAAGAAACCTTTTTCTAATATTGAACCTAAACTTCCCCACCTTCAATTTGAACCCGTTACCCCTTGTCCTATCATTACAGTTCCTAACAAAGAGTCCCTCTCTGGCGCCCTTGTAGGCCCTTGTAGCTGCTATGAGGTCTCCACGCATTCTTCTCTTCTCCAGACAATGTGGACATGTATCTCAAAGTAGGCAGGTATTTACCTAGAAAACAAAAAAGTCAATTTCCCTTTTGGAAAAGGTGGACCCTACACTGTAGATTCCTCTGAAATTTCCATGCATATATAGCTCCATTTTCATATCTGTGTCCAAAACCTCACAGAACGATAAGATGTTGAGGTGATCAGTCACGGCAATATGCCACCTTTATAAAAGGAAAGCATTGACAAACACTAAATGCAGCTATGCAGAAAATAAATAAATAAATTACAAGTCTCTTTTGTTTCAACAGCTAAAAAGACACAGAAGTTTTCTCACACCCACAAGCTTGAGAGTGCTGTATTTAGAGTGCTGAAAAACAAATCCCAGTACTGAAACTCACTTCTCTGGAGGACTACATTTGGGTACACTGCCTAAGTCCTGGAAGCAGTGACTAAAACGTACTTATTTTTGACATGTGCTCTGGTACTGTCTGTCTTTCACAGAGTGTGATAGAACCAGATAGTGATACTGAAAAGCAAAGGCAAACCTGGTTTGCTACCATTTGTGTATTTAATGAAAACAAAGTAAGTAAACTCTATGATGCTATTTGCATGTTTGTATAAACCTTATCCCCTTTCTGTTCCAGGATCTTGTCCTTTACAGAAAGCAGCAACTTCTTAATCCTGTGTACTCATAAATAATTCATAGGAAAAGAACTATCAGTCTGTAGCTGCCATTGTCTTGTTTTGGCACTAAGATTTTTATGGTAATCTGAATTGTCCTGTCACTGAGGTCTCCTGCCAGGTAGTGTTAGGCTTCATTCTGACACAAGTCCCTAAGATGTATATGCAGATGAGATGGTTGCTCCCTAGAAAGTTATTTGCTTAAGCAGCAAAATTAATCAAGTCTTTGTGGATACAGTGAAACTGGAAGAGTTTCAGTGTGTGAGTTTCTGGCTCACATTTGTGTTAGTTTAGGTAAAACTTTACCACTTATTCAGGTTGCAAATCTCCATGCTGAGTGTAAAGTTCCCTGTAAAGTGAACATGGCTCCCTGTTGATCGAAGAATTTGCTTATAAGGAGATTTCTTCTTTCTCTCGATATTTTAGCAGCAAAATAAATAAAGTCTCAGATCTTGCTAGGTTTTTGTCTTAGCAAACTAATGCAAAAGTGAGAGGTTTCTGGGGTAGTAAAGCCTGCCCAGTTCAGTTGTAGCAATCCAGCAAAGTCACTGCCATGTAGGTCAGCACAGCTGGAAAGATTTCCCTGGCTACTGGCAGATGGCTGTGCTGCAATTGCTAGAAAACTCTTCAGCTTTGAAAAATGGTAGTATGGTTGTAAGCTACTTCGCTAGATAAGACACTTAGAGTGGTTGTCAGGGATTTTTTTTTCTAGACTTGATGGTGGCAATCCAACTGGTTACCAAAAGAACTTGTTATATGCAGCGCATCTCCTGAGGCTGGCTGCAGGGGACACCTTGAGGAAAGCCAGCCCCCAGCCACAGCCTGAATGGCTGTGGGGTGATTGCAGCTGGCTGCGTGGTGGGAATTTGTGATTTATGGAACCACTGTGGAACCAATTGGAGATCATTTGCTTCTTTCTCATTTCTGCTTTAAGAGGGACATTACAGTAAATAACATCTGTGAAGAGGAGGGAAAAACATGCTGTGGTTTGTTTGACCTCCTTCTCCTTTTACATCCCTTTGAAGTTGGTAAGTAAATAATTTGGGCAGCAAAATCAGCACTCCACGGTGTTCCTTTGTTTCTTCTGCTACTCTACCTTCCCTTCCTGCTGTCATCTCCTCCCAGCCACTGCTTGGTTAGTTTGGGCAGCAAAACGGGTGTCCTCAGGAGCTGCTGCAGCACAGAAGTGAAAACGTTTCCTGGGAACCTACTGGAGTCAAATTAAAATGCAATTCAAAGAAAATGTTTATGCACTACTTGTTTTTCTTTTTGCAGTAGGGTATGCTGTGAAGTGGGGGACTTTTCCCCTTAAGATATTAATACTCATTTAAAGGCCATGGAACATGGCAATCACCGTTTTTGATTTTTTTTCAGATAGACTTGCCTTTATTTTTTAATGGTTTCTTTCATTATTTGAAAGTAGTTTTTTTGCTGCATCCACAAAATACTGTGAAGAATGTAAAGTTGGACTGATAAAAAAAAATCCTGCTGTGAATTTATATACTTTTAGACACATAACTCAGCCAGTTGCTCTGCTGGTGTAAATGCCATCTGCTCAGAATCTGTTGGTTTGTGAAAATCCCAAATATGTGGTCATCCCTCCACTGCCCCCGTGGTGCCTGAGGCTCTGGGGCCCCAGCACTGCTGGGCAGGAGGATTGGGGGTACACACTTTACCAGCAGTGCCTCAGGGCCATGATGTTGTCTTTTGTTTTAGTTACCTGCTTGAGCCCACTGCCAGGAAAAGTACAGAGGTCTGACCTTTCTCTGGAGAAGTGATGGATTTAGGTCCTGTTTGTGTGGAGGTCTCTCTCTTCTGTTATAATAGTGCAGTAAAGAGCTGATGCTGTTGACTCAGGTTTGGCAGCAGAGGTTAGAGATGAAGTACTTAACTCTGGATTTTACTTCATCACCTCAGAAAGCAATGAAGGCACGAACCCATTCCTGTTTGCAGCAAGCATGATTCTGTTAGTGTTGGGGGTCAGAATAGCTGTATGAAAACCTGAAGTGTTGTCAGACCACACCAGTGGATTTGGATGGCATCTCTCAAGAAAACTTTTTTTCCCCTATCTTTTCTCCTATCCCACATGAGCAGACAGGGCACAGGTTTGACCGGAAGGAGGTGATTTCTGTTTTAGATACTTATCTGTTCTTAGGTGTAACTCAGATCTTCTTTCAAACACAGATGCAAAACTCCTTCTTGACTCAGTCATTATTGTAGCTTTTAATAAGCTGGAGTTATTACTTCAGGGAAAGCAATGTGGAAGATGAGATGAATCTTATTTCTCCTTGTTGGGCTTCTCATCAGAACTCTCTGAGATGTACCCTTGACTCAGTGGTGTTTTCTTGGCTTTGTCTATGTCCTTTTGCAGCTGTGTCTCTTCAGAAAGTGCTGAATTTTGGCTGAATCCGAAATTTAAGTACACAAACTCAGTTTGCTGCTCTCTCAAGGGAAGGAGGGCGAAGGAAGAAGGACAGGCCACCAGCCCCCAACAGCTTTGCTCTGTAGCCTTCAGGCAGAGTAGAGAGAACATGCCTTGTCCAAAGCACCACCGTGAAGGTGGCCATGCAAAAGTATGTTAAACAGGTAGACAGAAGGCAGAAAAGGAAATCAGGTTGCTTTGGAGAACTTCATCGTGGTGGGAAGAGATGGACAGCAGCTATGAGGAGTTTGTAGCCAGAGAGGTTGAGAGAGAAACACTGGTGCCCAACAGGGCTCATCCAAGGGGATGGAAGAGGGCAGAGAGCTGTGAGCTGAGTGCGTAAACATGCCGAGATATAACATGTATTTAGTGCTGGAGTGAGTCCAAGTCCGTTACGAATTGCTTTGTGAGGGTGAATCAGAAGGGTGAAAAAGGCAGCTCTTTGCTGCCAGGATATTGTAGCAATGCTTTTGAACCTGAGCTTTGATACCATAGTCTGTAACTGTATTGTAGATGGCCCTATCAACATGTTTCTGAAAGGTGCAGCACATATTTGAAAAACTGTAGCGTTTTCTGTAGCTCACGGGAGGATGTGCTCAGTGCTTGGATGAAGGCATTGTACACATCACCTGTGCATCTGAGCAAGGGTTGGAAAATTTTAGGGAGCAGAGGAGTGAGAGACCAGAGCTCAGCTTGTGTGCTGGGCTTGGATGAGGATGGGAGGAGAAAGTCAGCCTAGCCAGGTGATTCTGTGTGGCAGGAGGGTACCTGGAGGAACCAGCATGATTTTCAGAGATCTCTAACTGTGCTCATTCTGAGGCTGCCACCGTTTTACTAAAGCTCCAATATCTGTCAGGGCTGTGTCCAGGTCAGCTCACAGTGTGGTGTCAGTGCTTGTTTGTGAGCATCAATTTCATCCCCTATGTCCTTCCTGGGCGGGTTAGATCCTGGAGGGAACCCTCCAGGCACGGTCAGATGCAGCTGCTTGGAGATACTCCTGCACCTTTTCCTCCATGCATCCATCACGTGTTTATCTGAGGGTGGGAAATGGTACTACCTTCCAGCCACCTGGTATCTCCTCTTGCCCTCTTCACAGAGACATGCACTGGTGTCTTCTGGCAGGTTTCCAGGTTTGGTTTTACAAACATGTGCTGCTCTTGGTGAGCGCCGTGTGAGAGAGGGCAAGGTGCAAGCCATGACCCCACTGCTGTGGCAGAAAGTGCTGATTGTGGTTCTCACTTCTTGGGGAGCTGTTTCTATCATCTACCATAAAAGTCTATTTTTGTTTATGGTAAATAGCCTTTATTCCAGTGTTATGTGATCTTTGGTACAACCTGTGTGTAGGCCAACAGGTGGTCACCCCCTATGCAGACACCATGATCTTGACCTTGGTTCAAGTGCCTGTGGGAACTTGGTTTATAAAGCATGTTTGTGCTTTTAGTAACTTCTGGTGATGAGGAGAGATTTTATTAAATCTAAGTATGTTTACACTTTCTGGTTGCTGAATACCTTGTACTCAAATATTTTTCTTTGCTCCTGTCCAGTGAGAAGTGATGAAGCCTGGATGTCTGAGGCAAGGCTGCCAGGTTCTTGCCAAATGGGGTGATAGAAAGCAGTTTTCAGAAGTAATGCTAAGTGAAAATTTAGTGTCAGCAAGAAATTCTGTGTCAAACTGACTGGATGAATAAACATATTTTCAGCTAGAAGAGCTGTGCCTATAGAAAAAAGTATGACATTGGTATTTAAACCACAGTTTTCATAAGGACAAGCAGTTGTGTTTTAAGCTCAGTGTATTTGATGTTCCACCAATACATTTCTACTGAAAATCAAAATTTCATATGAAAAATATTAAGAACAAAACTAATGGTAGTATTGTTCACATTTTTTTATTTGCAAATGTGAATAGGGCTATGTTTTGAATTCCTTACAACTTGCCTCCTGGATCTATAGTGGTGTTATATGTGTAAGTTTTTTGCTAACATTTAGTCATTAAATCTCTCTTTGAATTGTCAGATCCTGAGCTTTATTCTACCTTCCCTCTATACTTTCTGACTCCTTTTCTAGTGTGAATATTCTAGCAAATACCAGTGTAAAGCTTTCCTTTGCTCTGGTTATCTTGCTGAGAAACTCAAAATTCAGAATTGCAGTCAGGCTTCTCTGTAAGAAACAGTAGTTTCTAAGACTTTGACTTGGTCTAACTTTTTGGACATTGCTTTGGGTTTTTATGTGGCAAACAAGCTTTTATCATTCGTTTTTCCTTTGAGACAGGCAGGCAGAACAGAGGCAACAAGGGACGTTACAGGTGCAGGCTGAACCTACCTCCCATCAGCTGGAATGTTTGAATGACCATGCTCTCCCAGTGATAAGTTAGAAAATACCATTTATGCTTTCTTAGCTCAAAAGATGTTCAGGTGTTAATACACTGACTCAAATATAGATTTAACAAAAAAAGGAGTTTCCCTGGGAGTAAGACCTTGTATAACCTCGACAGAAGAGAATGGCAGGCTGATATCTCTCATGCAGTTTTGCCTGTACACTTTCTGCAGTAATATAAGGCTCTGTGACCTGAACTGTTGTCAGGGTCTTACTCTGATAGTCATGTCTTTACAGTTTTTTGAGGAGCATTTTGTCCCACAAAGGATCCTTGCGATTGTACCAAGGTGACACAGGCCAGAACATAGCCCAGTGAGATGAAGGCTATGTGAACACTAGACATTCCATTTTAAGGAGTTCATCCCCATGCGATTCTGTAACTTTCCCCTTTGTTTTCCCTTTTCTTTCCTAATGAGGATAAGTTGCAAACCAAGCTCAAGATTGTAGTTCCTTTATTTTTGCTAGCTCAGCTAAAGTAAATGCTTACAGTTAGAAACATGCTGTTCAAATTAAAGGCTATGACCAGTTCTTTTTTTACTACACAGCAGTTGGCTACACAGGCAGCAAGGTTGACCTGCTGGAAGCAAGAAGCAGTCTGGTTTTATGCTGCCTTGGACCTCTGTGGAGCCCTCTCTCAGTTCAGAGAGTTGATAGCTTGTGCACTGTATTGCCCTTTATATTTTCATTCCTGTTACAGAAAGTTTCTATTAAAAGATGATTTGCTCAAGAGGCCAGTTTGCCTTTCATCTTGAGTATTTTCCTATGCATCCTCAAATCAATAACACTTGGATAAAACACTTGAACAACGGATTTTTTTTTAAAGTGTGTGAACAAGGAGAGCTGAAAAAAACCACATTTAATATGTTTTACGGTGATATGATTTTTGGATCTGTATCTCCTATTCATCTCTATTCCAAGCATAAACCTGCCACAAAAATAAATAGCAGGTAACAAAGCTAGTAATAATGCTAAAGCTTTAAAACCAAAAGTTGGTTGCTTGTGAAAAAGCAGTTGAGTGAGTTGGATGAAATGGCAGTGTAATTATATGGTGGCAAGTCAAAAGTTTGATAGCTTGCAGCTTATCTTTGCACACAGCATGCCACTTCCCACCCCCAGCCCCCAGTATGGCACATTTCCTTTTCAACACTTCATTTCTAGTTGTTCATTTTTAAATTATATTATCAAACCTTAAGCTTGTTTTTTCTAGTGATTGCAGATGGAAATTCAGATATTGATTAAAATTCACAGACCAAAACAGTTTAACCAAAATATCCCCAAAAGTAAAATTTTGGGTGATTAAAGTGAACATTGTGAATTTCCAGCTCTGCAGGATTTTTATTTTATTAATGCTTCTTGGATTAGCTTCAGTTTTGCAGAGATAAAGGATAACAATATACAAGACTACTATGTAAAGAAAGCCTGTGCCCTAATGGAACTAAGGCTGAGGACTGCCTGTTACGTACACATATGACACTAGTTCCACTGTTGCAAAAGCTCCCATTATTTGGAAGATGGAACAGAACAAAATGGTTTATGCTTTAATGTATAATTTTTAAGTTACTAGTATGCTTTTAAATAGTTCACTAAAATTGCTTCCTTTAATAGTCAAAGCCTCTTATCTGATACCTGCTTCCTTCCCCTCTGTGGATGCTTCCTGTTTTCCATGTCAGTCTACACATCCCCCCATGTATTTCCAAGCGCCTTTTCCTGTTGTCCTATGTTCTGCTGCAGCTGCTTGTCAGATGTCTCTCCACCAAGAAAAGGCTCCAAAGCTGAGTTGGCTCCTGTATAGTGCCAAGAAAACACACTTTGCAGGTACCTACCCTTGTCCCTTGAGCAAGGAGGCAGCAGCACTTATATCTCCAGGCATACTACTGTGAAGTAGCCTTTGTCCCATTAGCAGTGCACATTGTATTGTGCAAGTGGCACGAGAAACCAACAGGAAGATAAGATGAGTCAGGTCTGTGATAGTACATGGTTAAGTCATGTCTGTGCTTTCATGTATGATTCAGTTACCCTCTCTGTGGTGGCTATTGCTGCGGAAACAAAATGCTGAATGATAATTGTGAGAAAATTATTTAAGGAAGGATCCTACTTACTACATGTGGACTTGCATCTTCAGGGATTGAGTAGGGTTTGTCTGTAAGGCAAACAGCCAGAGAGATTCTGTCTGTACAGTACTGTCCAATACACCTTAGTTCATGGGTCTTTCCAACCCTCCTTTCTACTGCTTTACAAGAGAAATGTGACTGTGTTTTAGTTACCTGTATTCCAACGGCATCAGAACTGAGGTGCAGTATTACAAAATACTTTTTACAAGGTCTAAGTGCACATGAAGTGTGATGATGTGGCCAATATTTTCTTACATGTTTTTATTGAGGAAAACATTTTGTTTCTCTTGCTTCTTCTCCTACTGTAGGGGATGGATGTGGGCACACAGTGATGTATCAAGACAGTGGGACACTGGCATCCAAGAACTATCCTGGGACATACCCAAACTATACTCTTTGTGAAAAGAAAATCCAAGTGCCCCCAGGAAAGCGCCTGATCTTGAAAATTGGAGACTTGGATATCGAATCGCAGAAATGCGAGTCCAGCTATCTTACCATCCAGAGCTCTTCAACATTGCACGGTATGTAAGAGACAAGGTAATGGCTGATGCATGAACTGGTAAAAGTGTGAGTAAAAGCCAGCTCAGCAAAATGCAAGAAATATTAGCCTCTGTCCTCTCCTCCTTGTCTTATTCCAGTGTGTTGTTCTCCATATGGGAGACCGTTGCCCCTCACACTGTGTGCACCAAGGCTGAGGGTGCTGCAGGCTGTGCTGCAGAGGGGCTGCTGGAGCTGTGGGGGTGTGTGCTCTGGCACATCCATCCTGAGGGCTCTGCCTTCACACCTGCAGAGCTGTACTGTCACAGTGTCGGGACAGCAAGTTCATGGATCTCTATCAGCCCTGTTCCCTTCTTGGGTAGGGAAGGAGCTTGCTCATGAACCTGACAGAGACAAGATGAGAAATTGGAGTCAAATGATCCTGTATGTCTCTATTCCTAGGCAGTTCATGGCTCAGAGAGGAGATAACCTTTACTGTTGCGAGCTGTTAGTCACTGATAACCTTTGCTAATGTACATGCTTTAATACTTGCAGATATTAAATGCATGCAGCCAGACTGCAGTCCTGTAAGAGATTTGCACAGGAAGATAAGTAAATAATCTGCTGTAGCTGTGCACTTAAAACAATCATAATGACAACAGGATCCTCCCCAGGGAGAATCTGAGGCCTTCCTCAAACTGGTTTTCCCAACCAGTTGTCACTGAAACTTTAGATCTATACTTTACAGAAGAGTCAAACTGATTTTCAAGTCGATGTGCCCTTTTTCATGAGTCCAGTTTAAATTCAAGGCTGCAAGAGGTTCCACAATGCAAGAATGAGCTCATGAATTGACAGTTCATAAAATTTTGCCTGCTGGGAATGGGCTGTAGTCCTTCACTCAGCTGAGGGCTGAATGTGCTGTACTGGACCTAACAAGCAAATTAGATTCAATGGGAAAATGTGATGAAGATATGAGCTACACAGAGTCTCTGCAGGTTTTCCAGCTCATTGCTTGTCTCAGAGAAGTGTGTGGTTCTCCAAAGATGAGATCTCGTAAGATATCTTAGTGGTAAGGAGGGTTGATTGTCTTTCATTCATCAGCATGATAGGCTTATCACTCATCTGGTAAGAGAAGATCAAGTGAGGTATTAAAACCTTGCACACAAAAGAAGGTAAAGGTAATTATTGTTCTCATGGGGGAGGTATTACATTTTGAAACAGCCTCCATGAAGAGTGGGCAGTGACATGCTGATATCTAAGCTTTGCATAGAGCTTGATTTGAGGCATAAAGAGCATCTCTTCATGTGTGCTGGAATTTTTTAGTGTTATTTATTTCTTCACTGTGAGGGTGGTGAGGCACTGGAGCAGGTTGCCCAGATTTGTAGCTGCCCCATCCCTGGCAGTGTTCAAGGCCAGAGTGGATGGGGCCCTGAACAACCTAATCTAGTGGAAGGTGTCTCTGCCCATGGTTGAGGGGGTTGGAATTAGATGGTCTTTAAGGTCTCTTCCAACACAAACCATTCTATAAACCATTTGTTTCAGAACTGCAAGTAATGAGATGTGTTCACCTGAAGCAGTCTGACTGTACTTGGCAGTAAGAAATAGGTGGTTTGAATTCCATTTATATATCTTTGAATAATTTTTATTGATATTATCTTGACATTTCTCATCAAAGGGTCTTCTTGGAAACAGGGATAAATCAATATATTGTTTTCTGGAGTGAAAAATAAATCTTGGATGTTGATTGAAATTCTGGCTTCGTACACATCAGCCTGAAGACATCTTCACATAGTTTATCCTACAGTTAAGCAGTCTGTAAGCAGTCTGTAAGCACGGAATATCTGTGTATTATGCAATCAAGTCCATAGAATTAATTTTTTGAAGTATTCCCATGCCCATTTTCAGACCTGATTGGTAATGTCTGATGCATGTGGACTATAATTTGCATTCTCAGTAATGAACTGCACAATTAGCAGGTTTTGCTCATATCTGATTAAACCAGTTTTATAGCTTAGACAGACATACCATCTGTAATGGTTTTTGTGGTCTGCAGCTCACTGTAGACTTTCCCACCTACAGATTTCTCTGCATTCAGGTAAATCTGTGCAGAACAACAGTGTGGAAATAGTTCTATAGGCCTAAATTGATGATGTTGCTTGTGTTTTAAAAGACACAGGAATTCTAAAATGAGATTAGAGCTCCTCTAAGTCATTTTTGTCAAGAGTTTTGCTATAGCTCTGTGTTTTAAGGTGCACTTACATAAGCAAGAGAAACCCTGTGAGCAGGCACTGCTACATAAGTGTCCTTCTAAACAGCTGTTTCTGAGCCCAGATCTCCTCTTTTTGCAACCCTCCCTGATTCATGAACATCTCCAGGCAGGTCAGCACCTTCCCTTTGGCCAAGCAGATACTGACCTTTGCCATTGAAATTCTTTAATAAGATGACGGAGAGGTATAAATATTTTGGAGGCATTGAAAACATCTGAGCATTTAAAAACTAATCTTTGCATATTTTCTGTATTTGACCCAGATTAAAAAGGAAAACCTAAAAAGCGACCTATGAAAGCTGGCACTGTGCATATTGCTCATGTTTCAAATTAGTCGAGCAGCCTTAGCTCTTTTTTTAGGAGGTTTGCCATTACAAGACAATAAGGTCCGAAGGGAAATATGTTTTATATACCATACTGATCTCTTCAGCTCTACAGAAGACAACAGCTTGAATGTCAGTGTGAGTACAAACATCTGTTGAGGAGTGTATCCGAAGCCTAGAAAATTGGTCAGAGGCAAAACAGTAGATTATGTGTGTAAATATAAAATTAGTGTCAAGAAGACTCCAGATGACAAAGTATTGCTTTCCTTCCAGATTTCTCCCAGTCTTTGCATTTAACTGTGATTCATTCATCATTATAACCACCTGTGGGGATTCATGCAGTACAGCAAGGAGTAACTCCCCTTGTGTTTGGGTACTTATGTTCCATGCAGTAAGGGGAAGTTGTGAAGTACAAAGGAATGGATTAATTGATTCATGTTAGCCATAACATTGATGTCTTCACTTTTTTAAGTTAGTGACTACAGCTATATCACTTTCATGCAAATTTTATTTAAGTTCAGGGCATTCCTTGAATTTTGTAAACTGATAGAAGAGTACTATGGACCTAATTAATTCCTAGAAAAGAATGTAGTGTCGTGTATGCTGATCTATTGAGGCCTTTCCGAGTCTCAGCTAAGACTCAAATGTGACACAGCTGTTCTTCTCACCTTATTGCACTTAGATTTCTCTGATATTGCAATTAAAAGATGGTAATTAAATAATCTTAATGAAGCTCTGAAACTGGAGACATAAAGTGTCTGAACAACTGTTTCTCTGGGTTATTACTCTGCAAATAATTTTCTTTGGTGTTCAGTGGAGGAAAGAATCTGTAGCAAGCCTTTTCTTTCAAGCTGTTAGCTTTTTATCCAGACTTCAATGTGAAAATATTAATCATCAGTCAGCAAAGGGAGTCTAACACGAGTTTTGGTGAAACTGAGTCACCTTTGTCTGACAAACCTTTAAATATTAGCACGGCTTTGCATGTGTTGTCTCTAGGAGAAATAAATAGATGATCATCTTCTGTTTCAAAGGCACAGTTTTTTACTGGATTAGCATATGGGGGTTTTTGTCCCACTAAACCAATCCAGAATAAAAATTAATATGAGCATAATCTCACGGTGTAGACAAGGTGCAGCCTTTACTGAAATGCTTTTCTTCTCGAGTTAATTGCATTATCTGAGCATATTAAAAATACTGAGCTCTGAAGTAGAGCTTCTGATTTTTTAATTAGTTAAAGGGATATGTGAAAACAAGATTAACCATGTCGGCCCTGTAGTTCTCAAGAACAAAACTTGCACTACTTATGAAGGTGGAGCATAAATGTTTTAAAAGTTCGACAGGAACTGCTTTTAGTCAGCTTCTTTTCATGTCTCTGTCAGACTTCTGTACTTCTTTTGACCCTTTTTTCTTGCTTTTTTTCATCTCTTTCCCCATCTAATGGCTTAGTATTTCTTCCCTTAATTTTGTAAGATGATCATCAGTCTTGACTGGAGCGAAAGACTAAAGAAGAGATAAGTGCCTACTTACTTCTCCATTCACTTGCAGTCAGTAGGAGGTTGATGTGTTCCTCTGGGGTGGATGTCAGAGCTGCTGAGTGACTAGTAATAATTTGGAGAGTTAGTGCAGTTAACTCGTTCTTGCATAATTTACAGCTGGTAACAAATGTGAAATAGAGAAATTACTGAAAATGCTTTCTTCTCCTCACACCCAGTCACTAAGGGTTGTTAGACAAATTGAGCATTTACTGGTGTCTGATGGTTTCTGAAGCTGTGCACACGTGTGTGTGTGCGGGTGTGCAGGAGAACCAAGTGCCTTTGGATGCCTCCTACCTGTCATGATGACTTGAGAGGATTCATCAAACCAGTCTCTCCTCATTATGTATAGAAATAAATATCTTGCTTGAATAAAGGGTGTGACTAGGTTTGTTTTTCATCCTTCAAAGGAAACTTGTTATTACTGTATTGTTTCTGGTATTTCAGGAAACCCAGGGAAATGCCCAGACAAGTTCCTTCTGAAGATCAAGTCGAGCAATTTCTTAACAGTCAAAACTCAGTTCTAACAGTTGGGTTCCACCTGAGTGGTTGCAGTAACCTGAGGTTTTAGCTTTAGAGAGACTGATGCAACAAGGAATGTCTGTATTTTGTTTTAGCAAATGAACTCTTTTTTCCACTTAGGTCCATACAGTATGTGGGGCATTGTTCTCTGGTTTTTGTTAAACTAGTTCTTCACTCATGATTCCTAACTGTTGCTGTGCTACTGTTTTTGGATTTGGTTAAAGTCACAGCAATGTTAGAAGTGGGGGATCCCACCTGAGGTCAAGCAGGCAGACCTACAGCCTGTACAGGTGGTCCAGACCCTCCATTTTAAAATTGAAATTACTTCTTCGGCCTAACTTGGATGCTTTTTTCTTTTCTTTATTGCAGTCTTTGGCAGCCCTTGGGAAACACTAACTGAAAGTTTTATTTGTTTTTCCTAAAACAATAATTGCTTACCACTCAGCCTGAGGTCAGACTGTGTTGCACGGAGCTAGATGTTGAATAACCAGACTGTCTCATCCTGACTACTCTGTCAACTCATATCTACTGAGTAACACCACCTTTCCTGCGTCCTGCAAAGAAGGGCAGAGAGCAGCACTTTTTGTCTCCCAGCACGTCCTTGCAGGGTCATGCTGGTTACCCCTGCAAGAGGCAGGCATGGAGCAAAGAGAACCTCTCTTGGTAAGAGGGAGAGGAAGAGTTACTGCTTATCGAAGTGTTTGTGTGACTGGGATGGAGATGAATTTTGAGAATACAGGTATTTTCATGCAACAGATTCATGCTGGTTTTGTGAGCTATTTGTGAAAGACTTGCAGTCTGGCCGAGCTGTTACCTCTGAAGTGAAACAAGCATAATCCCTGTTCATCATATCTCCTGCCCTTCTCCAGCCTCTGAGGGAATTCCAACTTGATTTATTTCGGAAAAGGCTACTGAATATAAGGATGACTGTTTAAAACATCATCTTCCCTGAACAAATGCATTAGGAAATTATAATCCTGGAGAGGCAGATCCATGGGATCTCTGCTGCACTTTGCCAACAATGGTTATTTCTGCAAGTAAAGACTGAAAAAAAAAAAGAAGGGTCTCTGTTGAAGCTGTTAGCGTAGAAAACACATAATCACGGAATGATTATATGGGTGCTTTTATTGAAGAGCTCTGGGAGTTGGGGTACAGACCCAAATCTGACTCCGACATGGATCTGAGACAGATACATTTTTATACTCTTCTCTTACATAACCATGGTATAATCATATGTTAGTCATTACTTTGTTATTGTTCTATTGATTTCATCCAAGCATGATTCGAGCTCCCTTTCATCAGTGTTACATTTCACCCAAGCATGAGTTCGAACCCCCCTTCCATTATTGTGGTATTATTATCTGTTATGCAGGTGGGTACGTACAGGTAGGCACCCAGGTGTACATGCACAGGTACACATCGTTCTGCTAAGATAATGATCATTCTTGTCATTAAGGCCTATTCTAGCTGCCTTGCCACTAAGGCCTGCTTTAGCTACCATGATTTTAGAAACATTTTATCCTATATTATCAAAGTGAGATCTCTAAACTGAGTTTCTTTAAGACCTCTGTGAGTGTCAAACTCCAGATTTCAAATGAAGTTGAGGAATTTGAAAGCTGAATGAGTGTAGTGAACTGGCCATTCAGTAGCTAAAGAGGGAAATAATTGCTTCTAAAAGGAAGCAAAAGCCTTGCAGAAGAGGCAGAAAGTATTAAGAACTACACAAAGAAATGATATGTAGGCAATGCCAGCTGGTGTGAGAGAAGAGAGTCCTCTAGGCAGAGCCGTTCTTAGGGGAAGTAGAAAAAATGTAGGAACGTAATTCAACAAAGCAAGCTCAGGAACTATGCCAGAGCCTGGTGACAGTAGAAGTAAACTAGACCTTGTAAAACCAGACCATGCTGTAAAGATCATCAGATTTGCAAAATAACACTGTTATGAGAAAGACAAAAGCAGTAGGCTATTGCTAACATTGAAAAAATAAACAACATGTAAAATAGTCTCTTCAGTCTCCAGAGGAACCAGCCAAAGGATATCCATGAGACAATTTGCTGTGTATCTTGCAGGATGTTAATACTACTTGGAGACAGCGATTCCAAAATAAAACTATTGCATTTAAGCAACCAAAACCATACCAACAGATCTAATGTTCTGGATGAAAGTCATTAAATGTTACTTTAATTATAGAGAATATTAAATTAGGTACATTGGAAATCCTTAGACCTCTAATGCCTCTCCTGCAGCATTTGAAAAAACACATACTTATAGATATATCTGGAGTGAACAGACGGAACCACAGTTGGGTCAGCTCATTAATGAGACATGGAAAGGAGAAAAGGCCCTGGCACCTAGATGTAGTAATACTGAAATATGGAGAACACCTACTCAGTTTTATCACATGTAACATCTGTGTATTAAATCAATCTCTTTCTTTGTTCTTAGTAAACAAACCAAATAATCTTGCCTACTTACCCCAGCAGAGCTCCAGCCAAGTCACTTTAACAGGAAACAGGGAGAGAGATCAGCATTCATGACTCGTTTTTCAAGCCGAATATGCAAAACAACCCACCTCACAACTAACATTAGAAGATGAAAAACTGATAACGTGATCTGGCAGTTCTCAAAAGGGATCTTAAAAAACTTTTGGCTAAGTCCCAGGCTTAGGAATTAAATATTTATCCAGAGTGAAGTCCAAATGCTGCAGTAAAAATTAACAGGGCCGTATAAACAAGTTTCTCATTTTCATACCAGACACAAATCAAGGCCTTTTCCATCATCCTTCATGTCCCCTATGGTTGTATAGTATTCATATAGACAGTCTGGGGGAATCAGTAAATCCTAGGTGGAATGGACAGACAAGACAGGAAGCACATATGAATGAGTTTTAGAAGTGAATGATAAAGTAATTTTGTCACCTCAGTTGCAAATGGAAAATCCTGAGTAGTAAATATAGTTTTCAGATGAAGTCTGATGCATACAGGTGCTGATTGGTTTTAATCTTCTGCTGTCTATAAATTCTCACAATATTTCAATGGAATGGGTAAGTCAATGGAGAGCAAATCTACTAGGCATTACTGTGTAGATAGACAGTGCAACTAACTCAGGCACACCACAAGCTGAAATGCAGGGAGCCTGGGAGACTATCCTGTCTCTGGCTTTATGACATGAAAGGAAATGGAAGAC
>NW_008689820.1:13266-40243 GCF_000695815.1 Acanthisitta chloris | reverse complement strand
AGTACATAAAAACCAAATACTTTTTCTAAGTAGAGTATAAAACAGATGCAAACATAAAATTCTCTCATCATTCAAAACTGAACCCAAAGAATTGTCTTGACTCTGAATCATTTTATTTTTTAAGCATTACTAGTTGTCCCTGTGGGGAATTTCTTGGGAGACCATCAATATAAATTAAATTGATTAGGGGGAAAAATGAGAATTTGAGGTTAAAAAGGCTACTCTGCAAAAACTTGGCAAAATGGAGAGAGGTGCTGCTAAACCAAACTCGATATTATTAGGTAAATAGAATCGGAAAGGTGCTTTTACACTGATCATTTTAAGTGCACTAAAGACCAAAAAGAGTGGAATAACACCTTTTCCTAAAAAGCAGGCAGCACATGTCTCTAGTTCTTTCGGGGAGTAAACAGCCTGTAAGCCGAACTGGTGTCTGATCAGTTTCTCTCAGAACAATAATAGAGGGGTGAGATAATGCTTACACTTTTTCCTGAGTCCTACCTCAGTGCTCATTTCTGTATTTGATAACATGGAAATAAGCTCTGCTAGAGCTGACAGTGTAGTGTTGATATGGTATTACCTGAATTATTGAGATGAAAGATGGTGAAATATTTTGCCAGGCTTCCTCAGTTTGCAGCAGAAGAACAAGTGAATGTTTTTTAGTATTAATAAATCCCATCCCCCCCCTTATTTTTTCTTACAAATCTATGCAGGAAACTGATGAACCTTTGGTAAATACTCCTTCCTTGAGTAGTGTATGCTCTTTCTGGCTTCTGTATCCTTTAAGGACTTATTCCAGGGCCCCCTTGGTTTTGAACTACCCATGGGAATGTCTTGGTACACCAGAAGTGCTCTTGGCAGAAGATAACCATAGCCTGGTAGGATTTTTGGATTTATAACTTAATGGTAGAAGCTTGACTTTAGGCATTGAATGCTGATTTCTTAAGCTGATTGTTTCTGAATTTCTGGCTTTCATTTGGATTATACAACTATGTGTCTAGACTATTTTATATTTTATTTTATTGGTTTTGTTCATGACATGTGATTTGTTTGTATAATTACCTGGAACGTATGTAGACTTGCTGCTGGAGGAGACACTCAGCCCTGATCCAGCCAATGTGTGGTTGAGTGAATCAGCCATCTAAATTATACCTACAGAGCAGATAGGTCATTGCCAATCGCTGCGAGAGAGAAAGCCAAGGAGCACTTGTGAGAAAATATGTAGAGACAGCCCTTGAGAGAAGAAAAGGACTAAAGCTTTCTCAGGTGCTTTATTTTGAAGAAGTGCAATGCCTTCCTGTCTTCTTCCCCTTTTTCTCTCTCTCTAAAAAAAAAGAAATCTAAGTTAGCACTTTACTTCTCCCACTGCAATCTGACACAAAAGACCTTCTCAAATAAATCACTCGTGCAGTTGTCTGGTATGACACAGTGTCAGATGCTGTCTTTTTGGTAAGTTCATTTCCTAAGCAATTTGTTTAACCCTTTTTATAGACATTGTTTTCTCTGACTAAGTCGTGAGTCATTTTTCAACACATGAGTACTCCAGGGAAATGTCACGCTTGTCACTTGTTTCTCTGCCTGCCTGGCTTCTCCATCCGATTTTTATAAGCCAAAAGACAAGAGTTCCTCCTTTTGTTTGTCCCATTGTGCTGACAGCTGGCTGCTGTTAGCTCTAATTGGGCTACTATATAGGGTCAACTTACAGTTGTTATTAGGCCAATGAAGTATTTGAGAAAGAGTCCCCTCACCTCAGAGAATCAAGCAAAATGAAGAAGCTCTTAGAAGCCTTTTAGGAAGGGTATCACTCATCAAATTTGTGTCATATGGTGAGTGTAATTTCTTGTGTCTCAGAAGTCAGTTGCAAGTTGCCCTAAAGTAGCCACCACCAATAACATGAGGTTGTCTAGGAAAAATCAAAGTGATAACTTTTCAGCCCAAAGATTTGCTCTAGGACACAGAAACTGTCATTCACCTCAACAGCGCAGATGGGCTGAGGGCTTGAAAAGGGTCGTTTGGGTTTTTTTCTCTCTTAGGGAAAAAAATCTGTTTGCCACGTTACAAAAACCTCTTCTTTGCAGTTTATATTGTAAACAGCCTCATAAATTTGAACAAGTGTATGCAAACTGCTTTGGATTTACCATATTATCTGTGCCTGAGGGCAGCCAGAGACAGTGTTTGCACCCAGGTATGGTGACAGAAGGCAATCACAAAGACCTTGGCAGGCTAGGAAGAACACTCCCCTCAGGAACTGACTTCTAAAGAAGCAAATGTAATTCCTGGGAGTTCTGGGCATGCCTGCTGTCACAAGAAAGGAGTTTCCCAAAGACCGTTCCAAGATACTGCAGTTGGTAGCTATAAACCCCTTATCTAAGTCAATGTAAGCACAAGGCTCTTGTCTCCCTGTCCCACTCCCTTCATCTTGTCCTTTCTCTCCCTCTCTTTTTTGTTTAAAACTCTATAGAGACTTGAACTGTATGCTTCCATGATCTGATGTTGTTTTTAAGAGGAAAAAGATAAAGAAATGTTCTGAGTAAAGTGTTACAGCCTTGTAGTATAATTTGGCTTGTGGCATGCAGGTCTGTGAAAATCAGGTACTCTGTGATCTTAATCCTTCCTGACTGACTGCTGTGCTACAGTGGCATGAGCTGTATGTGTCTGGAGAGTTTATCTAGGGGACCCTGTCTAGGTCCCTTGGATTGCTTTTGAACGATCTGTTATTTTCTCTAATGAGTTACTGCTGGTTGTAAGCATGCTGTACTTCAAAGGTCGAAGGGCATTAATCATTCTCTTAAGGCTTATGTGATGAGAGACATGAATGCTGGAATTGCTACCATGGAGAGACAATTGGATCCTGGCCACTCCTTGCCAGGGTAACTTTGGAGCTCATACCCATAAAGGACTGAAGCCAAAACCCTTTTGTCGACATTTGGATAGGTACTGAAAGAGAACGAGTGTGTAATAAAACTCTTTGCTAATCACGAGAATATTCCAGCCTAATTATGTCATCTAAACTTTTGAAATCTCCTTTGTTCTGTCCATAGGGCCCTACTGTGGTAACGTGATGCCTGTCCCCAAAGAAATCATTCTGGATAGCAATGAGGCAACTATTCACTTTGAGAGTGGATCCCATGTGTCAGGACGAGGCTTTCTGTTGTCCTATGCCAGTAGTGACCATCCAGGTAAGGTGAAATCCAAAGGTTATGGCGCATTAGTGGTACAGTCTCCACTGTTTCATTATCTTCTCTACACACATCGACTTTAGCCCAAATGATTGTGTTTGAATATTTCCAGATTAGCCTGAACCATGGTGCAAGAAATAGTTGTAATGGTAATGAGATGTAATAGCTGTTGAAATCTTACCTAGACCATTTGCAATACAGGCCCAGTGAAAGTGAAAATTTCAGTACCTTCTCCTTGAAGCTTCATAGTATTCTGGGCTCCAGCATCCACCACACTGTGATAAGATGCAGGGGCAGAAGAGATTAAAATTTTCATTCCGACATTTAATGTTCTGGGAGTCTGCAACTTTGCTGAAGTTGTAAAACATGAGTAGAAGAGAGAGTTGAAAAGAATGAGGGGAAACCATAGCTGTCGCTTCTAGTCTGATAAAATTGCTGAAGTATTGTACAGAGATGCCTTTAAATGTAATTTCATGTTTAGCCAAATATTTATCTGTGTTTCTGCTTCTTGCAAAGGGAACTGATATTTGTAAACTTTTCACAGATTTAATCACCTGTTTGGAACGAGCAAACTACTACACACAGGCTGAATTCAGGTAAAGAGAGTTTGCAGCTCTCTGTTTTGGCTTGCTTTGCTGTATCTGTCATCTGGTCCAGTTGCTAGAAAATGTTACAAAACAGTCTTGGTTTTCTGAAGAAGTGAATTTTTTTGAGCTCCAATGTTGTAATGGTCCAAGGCCTGGTTGTGAGAAGCAGTAGTGCAGAATTGGAAGTCTGTGGCCCAGAAAAATGATGGAATGAAGTTGCAGAGCTCTCAGCAATTCTCATTAGGGCATACATATACATGCTATATGTAAAAAGAGTTTCCACTTTGAAATTCAAAGTAGCCTCAAATTCCAGTGCTTCCTCTGAGAGTGGATCACGTCCCAGCTGATACAAGATTATCTGAGGACAAGCTGTAATTTCTTAGTTCCTTGAACTTTGTGATGGGATTTGAAATGGTAATAAATTGTGCTCTTCTGGCTGCTGTCTGGATGTGCATATAGGCTTCTTATCTGGGCTGCTCTGAAAGCTTGTGTGGTAGCACTTCCAGAACAAGAGAATTAAACAGAAAAAAATGCCCTTGCAAAGTTGATTTTCTGCTTCTTTGTGTGCTGCTGTGCCTAGTGCACCTGTGAACTCAAGGGCCCATTTATTTATCTCCTAGGCTACTAACAGACCATCAGCCAGAAATCACTGCTGAAATATTTATTGGTTTGAGAGCATATCTTTTGTATGAGTTTGTGTGTATTGTCACTACAGTTCATGTCTTAAACAAGCCTTTCTTCTCTCACTACAGCAGATACTGTCCTGCTGGCTGCAGAGACGTAGCAGGTGACATTTCTGGAAATATAGGAGAAGGATACAGAGATGTAAGTACACAGGATAAGGAGGGGAAATTTATAAAGAAAAAAGAAATAAGAATAGAACAACTTGGTTTCAACTTTTGCTGCTTGACTTTTGTAATTCTTCCCAGCTGTGTTAGATATACCTTTTGTTATCAGTATATAAGTAAGTTATCAGCATATAAGCACACAGAGACACTTTTCAAACAGACAAATCAATTGTCTGAGAACAAAGTCCACTGATTGTCAAATATACCTACTGACTTGTGGTTTCTGGCATTCTGGCAAAACCGTGTAGGGTTTGTCCCTCTTGAGGCAATGCTCATCCATATACTAAGTATTCCTGCAACTGCAGCTTTTACTTGTTTGATGTCCATGTGTGAAAAAAATACATCTTGGTAACACATGGGTTTTCTTTAAGATTATGCCTGCAGTATCCTAGCAATCTGCTCTGAGATGAAATAAATACTGCAGACTGCCTAATCACATCCCACTGATAACTACCAAGCTCTTGGGTTGTTTTAACTGCTTTTTCTTTAAAGCAAAGAAGTTGCCCAAGTGGTTGCATTTATCCACAGTTCAAATCACACACATTTCTGCCCTCTCTGTGCCCCTCACCCTGGACTCTGCTCCTGTCATGCCTGTGAAATCTTTAGCTCTCTCATAGAGGAGTAAGCTTAGTCATACCACTGAAGCAAAATCCCACCCTATCACAAGTATAACAGTTGCTCAGTTTCCAAAAAGTCAGTGTTCACGTTTAACCTGTTCATCCAGTTATTCAAGCTTTCTGGCTCCAGCCTGGAAAGTGGCAGACCTGAAGAAACAAAGAAATGCCACATTACATTCTCATTAGCAGGAGTTATTCTGCCCTTGGTTCAGATGATTAGGGCAGAAAAGCAGCACATGGCATGACCTCATACAGATCTTATCTGCACTGAGGGATTTGTGAAAGAAATTTTCCCTCCACCATTAAGGAGGATTTAGCTTTTCTGATGAGAAGAACCTGCAGGGCTCCCCTGGAGACCTGCTGCCTTTATATCCCTCAGTCCCCCAAGCCCTCCCCTGGAGGGGACAACCTTAGCTTTTCCAGTAGCACAGCCCAAGCTGGGCTGGTGCAGACCAGACCAATCTCTGCCTGCAGCCCTTGGGAAGGTCTACTTTGCACCTTCCCATTGCCCCTTCTCTGCAGTGCCCTAGCCCAGTGGTGCATTATTGCCACCTAGTTGGCACACAAGTTTGTCCTGCCTGTATTTTTCATCACTATCCCACCTGACGTACTGGGAAATGGGCTATACTTAGAACCCAGCAGCAACTAGTCAACACATAGCCAAATCTCCTAATGTACACCATGACTCAAATCCTAAGGTGCAGTCATAGATAGATCTGCCTTCAGGCAAAAACACCAAGGAATTACTGATTTATCTTCCCAAGGAAAAGTTGCCTTGCCTTTGACTTTGTTGTCCAGAGGAGCGACCCAATACTTACTAGATTAGAATCTTACAGCACCTCCTCAGAAGCAGATTATTTGTGGGTTTTTTCATGTGAAAGAAAGGGAAAAAATAAAGAAGTGACTTTGGGAAATGTATATTTTTCAAAGATGCCTGTTCTTTCTCACTCCCCTGCCTCTTGCTCCTCTAGAGCTTTTGCCAGATTTTATGAGCTGTAACACCTGTATACTAGTGGCTTGGAAGGGAAAGCATTAGCAGTTTGTCAGATTGTTCTTCTGAGCTTTGGCTCCTGCCTTTCAGACCTCTCTGCTGTGCAAGTCTGCGATCCATGCGGGCGTGATCGCGGACGAGCTGGGCGGTCAGATCAGCGTCACCCAGCAGAAAGGCATCAGCCGCTACCAAGGTGTCATCGCCAACGGCATCACCTCGCAAGAGTGAGTACTCCTGGCAGGGCTGGCTCTGGGGCCAAATCCTGCAAAAGCAGATGGGGACACCATTCTAGGGAGAAAAAGAATGTTAGGTGCAGGTTTAGGTGTTTTTGGGCTTAGTTTCCATGTCTTTACTCTTCCATTCCTTCCAAAACATACTTGCAAATTACGTTGTTAGCAGATCCATGAGAGTACAATGTTCTGCCACAAACACCTTTAATCAATGTGCTAATAAATCATGATAAATCCATGTTAAAGTTTTTAAAAAAGCTAGGAAGAATGAATAGGTAAAAAGTACCATTGAGCCATAGAGAATCTAATGAACAACTTCTTAAACATTGTGCTTTTGACATGTTCAGAGTTTTTCTCTTTTAGAATATTTATAGCAAGGGTGTTATATTTACTGCTTATCTTCTGACTTTTAATTGTACTGTTGTTGAAGTAGAAATAAATCCTCTAATCTCTATCCAGCACAGTAAGCCCTTCCAGCAACTGCTTCTGTCATTCCTGTTGGTTTATAGTTTTTAATTTTCACATGTTATCTGGATTGTACATGAGGCTTTTTTTGGAGGGGGTAGGAAGGGAAATTTCTGTCCCTTAGTCTACGAGAGCTAAGGGAATATGCATTTTTTTATACTGTTTTCTTGGTTTGCCTGTGATTTCTCACACCCTCCTGACAGTTGTACAATTATGGCCTGATTCATAAAAAAATGTGCATTCATTTGCTCTGCTGCTGTGCTTAAACTTCAGCACAGATTGAAATGTTTTGTGTGGAATGGCACTGGAGTATACAAAGCTGAGTAGTATGTAGATCATAGCCAAAGACCTGTATAGCCTAAATATTTTTTATTTTTCTTGAAAGTTAATTGCCAAAGAAAATTAATATAAACTTGTCTCAAGCAAAGCAGGACTGAGAGCTCTACTCAGGCACCAAGCCCCTCCATAAAACAAATAGTACAAATTTTCCATCCCACGTGTCAGCTTAGTGAAAACCTAAATTAAATATTTTGTACCTTTTCTAATTATGTTACAGAACTGTTTACATACATTCATATGTTTGTGATGCTCCAGAATGCCAGGTGGAGTAACTCGGACATATAAAATTTTTGTAGTGAAAGGCAGTTGTGATTCCCATTTGTCTTCTTTTTTCACAGTACAAGAGCTAGTGGGTATAGAATGAAGTGTATAAGATAGCAAATGTACAGGTGCTGGGGGAAAACACTGCTTGCAGAATTAACCCATCACCTTAACTGCCAAGCATCCTTTTCATGCTGCTATTCACAAAATATCCTGTCCATTTCACGTGAGCAACAGAAGTACCCACAGAGATGCAAACTTGTCTCTGTTGGATCAAGTGGGAAAACTCCCATTTGCTTGAAGGAGAGCTGAAATGTGTGCTCCACATTTCACACGAGGTAGTCAGCATCCAGGGCTCAGACTGAGCCCCTGAGAGAACAGCCTAAGGAGGAGTGCAGCCCCTGTAGCTCTCCTGCCTACTGGGGCAGAAAGAGGCACTCCTTGGGCATGATGCACAGCTCAGAGGGACTGAATTGCCCTGAGGAGACAATCCTCACTTTCTACAGGTTATACAGGGAGCCACAGGTAAACAGGCTCATACTGGGTTGGATTCCTGCAAACTAGATGGCACAGGCTAATAAAAATGGGAGTTGTGAACACAGCACTTTCCAGGCTGCTTCTGGCAGCTGGGGCAATCCCTGGAGGAGCTGAACTGCTGGTGTGAGTCCATTATCCCAGGAGAGGGAAACTGGAGTGTGGGGAAATCCTTTTATTTCAAAAGTGTTCATAGAAACAGTGTGCCTGTTTACTAAGAAAATGAACCGATGCATTTCATGCTTTAAAAAAAGGTTTTATAAGAGGTATTTACAAAGCTGCATGTCCTCGGGGTACCTACACGCTGCAAGAAAATCCTGCAGAGGAGCCAGTGCTGACAAGAAAAAATTGGTGCTTGAGCAGCAGTGCCTTAAGAGCTTTTTAGATGCCCTTAAATAAAAGCTTACTCAAGCTTTTAAAATCTCATTTATAGTGGATTTCAGTATTTAAGATTTAAATTATTTAGGGACTTGAGCTGAAATTGACCTCATCAAAAGCTGCTGCTGGAGTGCATCGAGCTGTTAAGTATCTGCGTTGTTAACCTGGAGCCACTGCTCCCTTGCCCGTCCCGCAAGAGCTGACCTTGGCCTCCTGGCTCCATTTTTCAGTGTGCTTGTTATGCTCCAGCATCTGTGAGGTTTTCAGTTCTCATGATCCGTGCTTGGACCTGCACCCACAAATGCTGGAATGAAGACTATGCGGTTGGATTTATTGGGCAGTTCTGGTACCCCAGTACAGATACATGGAGTTTGTCATGTGGCCTGGCCTGTGACTATACCTCTGTGTACATGAAATGATTTATCTTTGAAACTGCAAGAGACTGCATGCCTGTGAGCAGTGAAGGATGAGATTCAGGGTTAACTTGCACTGCTTTTGAAAAGCTTGCTTGAGACCAACTCTGGGGGAAAAAATAAAAAACCCAAGTATTTAGTTATTAAATTTATTATGGGAAGCAGCGTTCTTTTTTTAACAGCTCCTGCACAGGTCTCCCATGCAGTGTCACCACTAGTATGGTTGGAAAGGCAGGATCCTGAAGGTTGTCAGAAAAATGAGAGGCATGGGGTGATACAATCCCTTAAAAGACAAAGTGGAATTTGTGTGACAAATACCAGCTGTCACATTAGGAAACTGATGAATTACCAATTGCTGAATTAGTTTGTCCTCTTTAGTGAATAGCAGAAATATTTCAGCTTGATTTCATAGCTTTATAGACATTAGATGCTAACCTCCTCCCTTTATTTGCTAAGTTTGCAGCCCTCTATTTGAAAGGGATCTGACTGACTTTTATTACAAAGTTTTATCTCATGATAAGTATTCAAGGAGCGCTGTGATTGCTGTTTTGGATAGGCTTTACTGATCACTCTAGGTGTTTATTTTCTTCTTTTCTCTTGAAATGGATTGCTTTGCATTCACTAAGAAAGCAAAAATTGTTTTGGCTGTGATGTCGAATTGGTTTGAAGTGAGCAGAGTGCATCTGATCCCCCCTGAGGATTGCCTGGGGGAAGATGTGGGAGGGAGGACTTGTTTCTCCTTCCAGCTACTCTGCCGCCTACATGCCCAAATAAATCAGCTCCTGCCCAGTGCTCCCCATCATCTCTGAAGAGCTTCGTTTGCCGGTAGTCATTAGTTTTCCCTCAGTGACAGTTTCCCTCAGACCCTGATATGGGACTACTTGCCTATTCCCAGTCTGCAGTGCTCTCAAAACATATAGCCATGCACACCGTGGATAGCCTGCAGACAGTACCTCAGGGGGAATTTTCCTGGCCAACAACAAAGGGCAGCCTGAAAGGGAGCTGTCTTATGCTTGTGCAGAAGTTGTTTTACTGCTTAGTCACGCTGGCCAAAGCTTTTCAAAAAGGGCAAGTGATGCGTGCACCTAATTGAAGCGACGGTGATGGGGTCAGATTTTCAAGAAATCCAAACTAATTTCACGTTAAAACCAGGGCTTTTATTTTTATTAGGCAGCCAGTCAGAGTCATCGCTTCTGGAATGAAACCTTAGGGGCATCTCCTTGGGAATCAGAAAGCAGCTCTGTGGGAGGCCAAGGAAAGCCTTACAGTGGTGATTTTATCTTGTCCTGCATTGTGCAGTGCTGTGTGGAGTGGCCCAAGAAATGGCTTTTCTCCTGAAGCAAAGCAGTTCACGTCAGAAGGAGGAAGAAACAGGGAACCATAGATGTGCTTAGTGGAGCATAAAGAACCATTCCTGATGGGAGATGTTGGCCATGGTTATCACTGAACTGGTTCCCACCCAGATTTAAACAAGGAGTAGTTTTCCAGGGACATCCTATGATAACCTGTAGCCCAATCAGGAATGGCCAGAGCTGATGTGGTTTGGTCATCACCAAGTGTAACTCTTTCACATGCAGCAAGAGTAACAGGCTGATGTGACAGGGAGTCACTTTAAAGCATAACTGATGCTTAAACCCATTAAAAAAAGACCTGAATTCAGTCACAATGAACTATGCACTAGAGTGCTCTTACTGGGATAGGTAACCAGCCAGCAAAGACAGTGGCTGTCTGGTCAGAGATGTTTTCCTGGATAAACTGTGCCTTGGTGTTCCCGTGACCACCTCATGAAAGGCTGAATTACCTTTTTCTTTCCTTACAGTGGTTCACTGTCAGATAAGAGGTTTACATTTACTTCAAATGGTAAGAATAATCGCTTTATTTTTAGCTATTCTAATGTTACCTTTTTATTTGAGTATTTTCTGTAAAAGTTTTGAAAAATAATCAGGAGAATGTCAGGCTGTGTCTAGGAAGGATATTTTAGGACAGCAATTTTTTAAAATTGGCAAGTGAATAAAAATTTGAAGGGATGTGAAATGAGCTAGAAAAAAACACAGAATATGTGCGGTCATACGCACATAGACGAGAAACAGAAATAGTATTCTGCTGTTACATTTCTGGTGCCAGCATATGAAAAATGGCAATCAGATAATCCCATTTTCATGTACTTTAGGCCTCAGAAAATGAAAGCAGTTTTTCTTCAGACATTTATAAATTCCATCTTCATTATACAAGAAGAGAATGAAAACATAGGAGGAATGAAAATATATTTATATTGCACTGATACAGAGCGGGTTTTTGTTTATGACTTTCCAAGATGCAAAACCCTCTTTTAATCTGTCAAGCTGTTCATTTGCATAAAATATAGCAAAGGGGGGAAAAGTTCGCACTCACTCTTTTCAATTATATTTCACTCATCTGAGATAAAATACTTTACTATTGCACTGAAAACTGTAGAGCATGTACAGGCCTTTGAAAGTGCCAAGGAATTATTTTTAGCATCATTGAAACCATATTCCACTAAGAACCTTGATGTGCAGAAATTTTGTGGGTTCTTTGGTGGCGTTTGTACTACTTAACCTGCAGCTATTATCTTCATGATATCACATCTTGGCAGCAGTATCAAGGAGCTTCTCTAATGAGTAACTTTTCTAGCCCTAATTGCAGGTGAGAATCATGAAATATTTACAGTAAAGCGCTCCTTTCAGTACAGTGCCTTCATCTGAGGTATGTTTTGTACAGCAGAATTAGTTAATGCCAATCTCAAAACATAAATATTATGTTTCAGAAGGAAAGTTTAAAAATATAAGAAGTCTTCACAGGACTGAGACAAAAGTGCAGAGACTGAAAAACAAAATGGCAAAAATAGCAGATGTAGTCAGAAGGTGTCATGTATGTAGGAGTTAGATTGGTAAAGGAAAGGGACCACAGCACTCTGGTACTGGATCATGCGCTACAAACTGACTGGTAAACACCACAGCTAATGGAGAGCATCAGGCTAGCACTAGATTCAGCAATGTCTGACTTTGCTGTTGTGGGTGGTCTTCGTATGTTGCTAGCCTAATATAAAAATATCCTGTGAAAACACAAAATAACTCCTTCTGCCTGTCTGTGTGGGGACTCCTAGGCTGCAACAAATCTCTCAGTCTGGAAGAGGGATTCCTCTCCAAGAGCCAGGTTACTGCATCTTCCTACTGGGAGGAGACCAATGAGTTTGGGCAACTATTCCAGTGGTCTCCTGACAAGGTTTGGCTTCAAGTCCCAGGATTGGCTTGGGCCTCTAACCACAGCAGCAGTCGGGAATGGCTGGAGATAGACCTGGGAGAGAAGAAGAGAATAACAGGTACGTCTGATTATTAGAAACTGGTGTTTCAGCTGGGGAAAAAACTGAATGCAGCTGAAAAGCTAAGAGTGCACTAATGCAATGTTTGTTCTGTTAAACGTAATGAAATGTTCTGCATTCAGGAATAGAATTTTCCTACGTAAGAAATCATGGCTCTTTACAAGACTGGCCTTCCTATGGGGATATAAGATTGAACTGAACTGTCATGCATGCCTGATCTGTTAACATGCTGTTAGGCTCAGAACAAAATACTTCTACAGAGACCAGTAGAGTCTGGATGGATTGCTTAGGATCTGTTAATGATACAGTTCTGGAATCAATAAGAAACATAAAAGTCATACTCTTTGAAACAATGGCCTAGGTGAAAGAAATTCCCATTTCTGTCGCCTGGTTGAGTTGTAAAAATGTAAATTACAGTTGCTGCTTAAGATGTAAAGATGGCTGATATAGACCATAATATCGAAAAGCAATTAGCATTTTTGAGTCACAGGACCAAAGAATGGGTAAGGTTGGAAGGGACCACGGTGGGTCATCTGGTCCAGCATCCCTGCTCAAGGCTGAAAGGTCCAGTTCCCTCAGCCTTTTGTGCTCTGCTAAAAATACCCATTGCTCTAAATTCATAATTTAAAACTGATTTCTTCACCCAACTCTTAAGCTCAATTCCAGCACAGTTTGAAAAAGAAATTAAGACTTTGAAGGCAAAGTTTTCTGAATTGTTTTGGCTCCTGTGTTTGCATTTGAAAATGTTCCTTTAAAATAGACACCTAGCAAATGAAAATGTGCTTTGCATTTTGTTAAAAGGGATTAAGACCACTGGTTCTGGATCTACGATGCTGAATTTCAACTTTTATGTAAAGACATTTACAATGAACTACAAAAATAACAACTCAAAATGGAGAACTTACAAAGGGATTCTGAGCAATGAAGAAAAGGTAAGGGAAAGTGGGAAGGGTAGGAAAATGCAAAGCTGTAATGTGTATGTTGCCTTGACATTGAAGGGCAGGCTTTCATTGTCAAGAAAGATTAGGAGTTTCAGACTTGTCTAGACTTGGGTTGTCTTCACCAGTGTAATTTATGGCCGTGGAGTAGATAGCGAGCTTGTCAAAACAAGGATGTTATCCAGGGATTGGTGAAGCTGTGGAACACACACAGGGAGGCATGTGTATGGCTGTATCTTTATTTTTAAAAACTGGTGTAATTAAAGATGTACAACAGTCTGTTAGGGTGAGTCTTTGGCTCGGTGCAGCATTCACCCATGCTAGCGCTGCTGTACCAGTGCACAAGCATTGGGCAGTACAGCACCAGCAAAGCTGAGGTTCAGCTTCAGATGCATCAGGGTGGTCAACCCACCACTCACCCCTACCAAATGAAACAACCCATTCTGGTAAAGTGCAGGGCTGCTGGTGGAGCTGTGCCTGTGGACCAGGCTTGGTGCATAGGCTGTGCTCTGGGCATCAGGGCTGCACCACACTCCATCCCTCAGTGGCAGGACTTGTATGACAAGTGGACACAGCCTACCCCTGTTAGCAAATGATGTGACTGAACATCAAATCTATGCTCCTACACTAAAATACCTTTCCACACAACAGCTTTCACAGGCTGTGTGTGACTCTGACAATGAGTAGGTAAAAGAAGTGCAACAAGTTCCTGCAGACAAAAGATGTGCTGCACAAGCTTGGCTGATAACATTTTCCCCTGAAAACCTCATGTTTCCTTTCAAACATAAGAAACCCCAAAAGCCTCTGTCCCTACTCCCACAGTGCTCAATGTCAGACCTTCACTCATCATTTCTGAGAGAGCTCAGCTTGCTTCAGGAGAAGGTTCTACCTGGTCCTCAGGCCTGATGGCAATTTTTAAAAACTCGGTAGACCTGTAGAGAGATTTCCTGCTAGCTCTGGTTTTCTTAGCTTGTATGGCAAGGAATTTCAGTGCCCAACATTGACTGGTTTAATATTTTTTTAAACTGTTAAACCAAGGCAGGTGTTGGCCCAAAAAGTAACAAATCAACCTAGTAGTGACTGGACTGCAAAGGCTAGCTATTTAAAATCTTCAGGCTTGCAGTTTTCCACAATGACTTGTTATATACAAATAATCTAATGAAAATATTATATATGATCTTAGTTTTAGCTGAGGTGCATGACAGAACCTGTCCCATCAGAACCCCATCTGGCCTTGCCATTTTGTCTAAGATAGAGAAGTGAGCTCAGCCTATCCCATCAGGCTTGTAAGTTTTCCTAGATCATGCTAAAGCATCTCCAAGAACTAATGTTGCAAGGAGTACTGTTCTGCACAAGGAGCTGAGCTGATTCTGGGAAATACTGTCTAAGTGCAATAACAAGTGCGTAGTTAATAGTCACTCTTCAAGCTTGATCTAGAAAACTGACCATTTTACTAAAATGTCTAGAAACAGTTCTATTTTATCCGTTCACGTTTTTATCCCCTGTTCATGAGTAAGGGTACTGCAGTGCTATTAAATAAAAAATGATAGCATTATACCAGCATACATTAACTAGAAATTACACAGAAGTGAAACGGTGATAATCTTTCTCCTCCGAGCTAACAGAAAAATGTGATCATCTGGCAGAACTAAAAAGATTATTTCTTTCTAGAACTCTCAATTCCAAAAAACTTGTGGTTGCATCCCAGATTATCAATGTCTGAGTTTTAGGATAACGAAAATCTTTGAAGTTCGATATCAGGAGCACTTTGAAGAAACAGACTTTTAAAACAGAGCAAACACCGTGTGTGCATTTCATTGCAGGTATTCCAAGGCAACTCCAACTCTGGTGACATAGTACGCAATAACTTCATCCCTCCCATTGTGGCCCGTTATGTGCGAGTTATCCCTCAAACCTGGAACCAAAGAATAGCATTGAAGCTTGAGCTGATGGGTTGTCGAATAATGCAAGGTATGGGGTAAGCAGTGCCCCCCAGACATGGTGCCTCTAAAGCCCAGTGTGCTACCCCAGTGCCACTGATGCCTCCTTCTCTTTTGCAGGTAATAGTTCATTTACGCATTCAATGTGGCAGAAACCAAGTCAGAGCACGGAAACCTCCCTTGGAAAAGAAGACAGGACTGTTACCGAGCCCATCCCATCACAAGAAACTAACTTGGGTAACACTACCTAGTTGCTGCATTTTCTCTAGGATGTGTCATGTCTTTAGCTCAGCCTGAGTGAACGTTAAACTTTCTCAAAAGTCAAAACTTTTATTTTCCCTTCAGACTTCATGAAAGATTAATGAGAGAGAGAAGAGAGAGGAGCATAGGTTCTTTTTGTCTTAAGGCACAGAAAGAGATCGAAAGCCTTAATTTTCCTTGATGTGTGAAACATCAGGCTTTAGTTTCCCTGTCATACTGGTTTATGCTTGGTGGGTAGCTCAAGGGACTACAGTGAGCACTCGGCAGCAATTTTTGGAATAGCTCTTCCTCTCTTCCTGTATTTTATAATTTTTTAATATGTGAGGCAGTGGTCTCACAAAAATGTTACCTTCTCTATACACAACCATGACTCCTCCCAGAGTGAGTCCTTAACTCAAAGCAGCATACAGTAGTGCACAATTAAACTAGTTGCATAATTAAACATTTTTCCATAATGCCTGTGTTCATGGGGGCTCAAACAACCTTGAGTTGAATATTTCTCTTTGAATTTGCAGTCTTTATCCTTCAATGTTGTGGAGCTAACTTCTTAGCTCTTAAAAGGCAAACAAACAAAATTTGGTCCTTGTACTGAGTATTTGGTGGAGGCAAACAAACAAAATTTGGTCCTTGTGCTGAGTATTTGGTAAACTCATAGCCAGGCAGGAATTCCCAGACCCATTGTACCAAATGCTGCTACCCATTAAGTAGCTGAGAGTTGTAAGAATGCCTCTGTGAATAAAACTGGTTGTAAGCAGCAATCACTGTAAGAAAAAAAAAATTATTCTGAAACTGCATTGCTCTTGCCAAGAGCAAGCTCAGTTCATCTGTGCAGTGTATGTGTAAACTGTATCCATATTCACTGAAAATTAAATTTACTGAGATTTGATCTGCTAAATTGTAAATACCCCATGGACATGTGTACTACCTTATTCTCACAGCTGGCAAGTGTCTGTTGGAACAGGGAATAGCACACTCCTGACATGAGAGCCACCCCACTGCTAATTTTCAAATCCCTACTCTAAAGCATGTTGTGTTAGAATTTGACAGGGGCTAAACAGGTTTCTTCCCTAGATCCATTTATGGAAGTCTTTGAACTATTTTGGTCTGAAATGTTTCAGCCAGTTCAGCATGAGCCAGATACTCAGCATGTAAAATTGCAGCCTCCTTTGGCAGATTTATAAGCAACTGCAAACAGAGTGTGTATAAGTGGCTTTTTACAAGTCACCTAGTGTGTAATAAGAAAGAACTGCTCTTTGTAAGGATGCATATAGGTGCCAAATCAAGTGTCACCCTTGAGAAACTATATTTAACTCTTCTGTTTCAACATTGCTCCACATAGGTACATGGCAACCAAGCATGGCTGAGGGATGGTAGCGTAGTCTTACAGTTGTACGTTTTCATGCTGTCTTACGAGGAACTTTCCTGCAAGATTATTTACCTTTTGCTGTGTTTTCTGTAGTAAAAACTACCAGCTTCAGAGTAATCTGTCTTTTATCCTTTTTTTTTCCCCTCATGCAGGTTTAAAGCTTACAGCTATAATTGTCCCTGTCCTCATCATGCTGTGTCTGTTCCTGTTCTCTGGAATTTGTATCTGTGCAACCCTACGCAAGTAAGATACTGTTTTTTGTCACAGGAGGCATTTGTGGCTACCTAAGCTAACATGTCCAGCTTCGTGCCCTCTTTCCAGAGCCTCTTTACTGGGGAGTTGGGACTTGATCATGTTCGTCAGTCTTCCTTTTAAGTAGAACTCATGTTGTGTCTCTGTAAATTGTATTTCTTATTGTACATCTCCCCTAGTTAGAGAAAAATGAAGGTAAAGCAAGTCAGAACTGCATACAGTGCAATGTAACCAGCTGTTCTCTTCAGCCTACGTATACCCACAAATACTAAGGTGTAAAGGATTAGTTTCCACACCAAAGCCAAGGTAAAATTCAGTGAAGGGAAGATATGAGCTATCTATCTGGATAATTTTCTTTCATTTCCCTCCTGTTGTGTTTCTGCTTCCCAGTCCTATAAGTTAGAGCACTTAACTTAGCAGGCTGAAAGCAGAGCCCAGCTGTAAGGAGTTGCACACATGCACTGGCGTAAGGAGCTAAAACTAAACCATTTCACAAGTCAGAGGACTGGAAGAAGCACTGCTAACTGTGATTCCTGCTACATGCCCATTCGTATGAACCTGCACTTGCATGTGGAGCCAGGAAATGCTTCTGTCAGCAGATGGGGATTTGGAATTATAAGCAATGCTCTGGTGATGCTGCTTCATCACTAGTGGTACCCAGCTCTGCCCTGGATTCCCAGTAAATCTATAAACTAGCCAAAGAATTTAGAAGAGCAAACCCGAACATAATCCAGAGTGACACATATAGACATGGACACATCGAATTGATGAGGGCGCCAGTCCCAGAAATTTGAACACCAGCACTCACAATTTGCACATAGATGGGGAAAAACAAAATGTTAAAGTGTTAGTTTGCATGCCTGACATTCTAGTAAACACCAGCCTCCAGGAACTTGAAGCGAAGCCTTGTCCTCAGCCACTAAACACAAAGGCTCTGCTGGAGCTAAGACACGAAGCTGAAATGCTGTGAGTGCAGATGTTTATAAATCCTTTCCTCTTCTCGCAGGCGAGAAGCCAAAGGACTTTCCTATGGATTATCCAGTACTCAGAAATCAGGTTAGTGGAGAATCATGCATTTCGTCCTGTCCTGTCCATTGGGCCAATGGGAAGGGGTTTATGCAACTAAGCATTAAATGCTTGTGAAATAGCATCCTCATTTCCTCGTTCAAATTCACCTCTTTATACAAGGGAAATGGCAAACGATAGTCCCACTTGTGTCATCCTAGCACAGTGCCCTGAGAAACAATATAATTTGATTTCTATGACAGAAAGGCAATTAACAAAAGATCTATTATACAGAGTGCATAAATTAGCATGTAAGAGTGCTCCCAGGTGCCCTCCTTTTCCTTCGCTCCTCCAAAATACCTATTTTGCAGAAAATTGCTGCTTTCCTTTTCTTTTCCCTGCAGCAGAGGGGATTGCCTTTCTCCATGAGAGCAAGGGATAATAATTTTTTATGGCTTTAATATTTTCATCTCACTGCCCTCCCTGGTTGGGACTGTATTTATAAAGCCTAACAATACTGAGTTGTACTTCATGTGTAAAATCTGAATGAGGGATTGGCTTGAGGACACTGCTTTACGAGACGCCTGCAAAACCCCTAGGAAGCATTTTCTTTATCTTGCCCAAAAACGCTTTCTAGAGTGGGGTCTCCCATCAGATTGGCAGTTGAGGTTTAGCTGTTTTTCCTGGCCAACCAACTCTGTAGAGGAATATCTTTCTGAACCTCAGCTTTCCATAAAAAAAGAAGCCACTAAGCAGTTTATATGTCTCTTGACAAGTGTCATGCAATAGCTCAGCTCCGAAATTTCATCCCTCAGCAGGTGCTGACGTCAGTGAAAGGAACACTGTTACCCACTGCAGCTCGCCCTCATTAGAAAATTAATTTGTTCTTAACATCATATTTGTTAATATGATTTTTCAAGGTCACATCATAATCCTTTCTCACTTGCTAATGAGGACAAATCCCAAGAAATTGGAGATAGCCTCTTACCCAGTCAGTTCATTTGTTGCATGTGTGCTTCATAAATCAAGCTCCTAAGCCCTTGTGAGCCAGGCTTGGGACTTAGAAATCTGGGAATTGAACTCACCTCTCCACAGACCTCCTGGCACAGGCTCCAGGCAAGTACCTGACACTGTGCATCTTTCTCTTTTCTGTTTCACAAGGATGTTGTGAGAACAGATTAATTGATGAGTGCAGGTGTTCAGATACCTCATGAAATAGAAACCACACTAATCTAAAGAAAAATAAAAGAAATTTTAAGCATTATTTTTGCCACATAATCAATGGCAAAACATGTAACTAATTTAAAGCTGGTATTGTATTGATGTACTTTGTTAAAACATCAGTGCAGGCACCTTCAGAGTTTGAGCCCTTCTTGCCAAAAAATCCTGCATAAAGTTTCATTTTCACTTGGAAGTCCCAGCTGATGATTCACTTTTCCCCTCACCCTCCATATTTAGGGGGCTTTTTTTCAAACAGCCCATTTCAGTGTTGCTTTTTAACTATATCAATATATTGTCAGCAATGAGTACACCAGAAATTAAACTTTCTGACTAGTCTTCTGATTCTAAGCATTTAACTTGCTGATAAGCCTTCTGTTTTTCTTTCTTTATCATAGGTTGTTGGAAGCAAATCAAGCAGCCTTTCACCAGACATCAGTCAACGGAATTTACCATCAGCTACAACAATGAGAAGGAGACACCACAAAAACTGGATCTGGTCACCAGTGACATGGCAGGTAACAGTTGCTCCCAGATGAATTCCTTTTGCTCTGTGTGCAGAGCAGGTAAGAGAGAGGGCTGGGCCAGCAATTTTACAAGCTCTTTTGCAAGCAGAGGCCCAGGAATAGATTTATCCATGTTCATCCCAGATGTAGACTGAAGCAGCTACATGTACAAGGGAGGGAAAGACCACTATTATGAAATTTTTTTCTTGGAGTTATTGGAAAGATTTCCTGACTCTGAAATAGTTACAGCTGAAGGTAATGGTGCAAGGCACTCAGGCATGGATGGAGTACCATAATGTCACTAGGATAGGATCGTTGTCCTTGCTGACTAATTTTTGTGTTTCTATTTCAACACAAATGTCTCTGGAAATGGAGCAAAATATAATGTCCCTTGCTGCTGAGCAAAGAGATAAATTACTTAGCTGGTTTGTGGTGGGATTTCATGCCCAGCTGGAAGCTGCACTGAGATCCCTGTGCAGCTTTCCTGGTGCCTGAAATATCTGGGAGATGAGGCCCCCTGAAGTGGAGGCAGGTAGATGAGAGAGAAGGAAAAAAACCAACTACAGTGCTTCACTCCTGTGCTACCTTGGCTCCAGGTCACCGTTTGGATAGAGCAAATCCCTGCACCCATACTATTTGCATCCCAAAGGGATGGTTTGTTTAATTCATCCTCTTAGCACATCTTATCCCTGCCTAGTCTAGTTTGTCTGGTACAGGCTAGTGAGACCAGCCATTTCATAGGATCAGTGATCAGCAATCTTGCAGGAAGATTAATTTGCTGTTTCCAACCTCCAGACCTTAGAAATTGCTTAGAATTTCTTCAATGTGTTTGGCAGAGAAATACATGTAAAAAACAAATGGATGGTTACTGTAATTCCATATGGTGCTACCCTCAATATCTTTCAAAGACAGTTTCAGTCCTTTATAGAAACTTTCGATATAAATTTGCAGAGACCTATAAAGCAGTTTTATATCATGAAGGAAAGGGAATGAAAAGAGGTGGCTCACAAATCATGGTTATCTGGCTCCCCAGCCGTGTCTGGGGAGTCTCTGCTCTCCCCATCCTCCCCTCCTGCTGTGTTTTTGGGAAGACTTAGCTCTCAGGCTCACCCAGGCAGCTCCCCAGCCTTAGCATTTCATCTGCAGTCTCCTTAAAAATAAGAAGCATGGAATAAAAATGTGAATGCAACCCAAAATGTGCCATTTAATGATTTAATTGCAGAGAGCACACAACTTGCAGATAGGTTATGGTGCTACATGAGATTCCCTCACTTGAAATCCCTGGCTGCCTGCTGGCTCCCAAAGGCAGCCAGAAGCAAGTCGAGATGCTTCATCCTGAGCGAGAGAGATTGCTGGGGATGGTGGCAGCGATGCACCACTTACTTAGTGAAATATCATAACACCTTCACCCTACATGCTGAAGTTTGGGATGTAGCCAGAAACTGCCAAAAAGATTCACAGGACATATGGGATCGAATTCGACGCTCATGTCAGATGAACCACGATGCCAGAACAGAAACTGAGCTAACTTCTTCACGCCTGCGTCAAAACACGATACTTTAGCAGTGTCATTTACTAGAGCTGTTCAGGCCACCGTATGTATCCGTAAGAGATTGTCACCAGCGCCAAAGCGAGAAAGTTAGAACGCGGAATTTTCTCATAATAGTATTACTGGATTTCTTAAAAACCCTTTTAGTTCGAATCTCCTTCTTACACGGCAGCCTGGCATCTGCCTTGACTAGAGGTGCAAACACACACTCCTTGAGGCTGTGTTTCCTCCATCTCACTCCTTGCTCCCGCTCAGGCCGTTTGCCTGTTGCCACTTTATCCCTGCTGTCCCCTTGACCGAGGTGACTGCCCAGTTCCTCTGACAACACCAGTCACACTTCTCCTCCCATGCTCATCCCCCTTGGCACAGCCGCAGCCGTGCTGAGCTGGCTTAGCACATTTCACACTTCCCTTGACTCTCTTGGCTGCCGTTTCGCCTAACTTCATCCTTCTTGTCAGTCAGCTACTGCGAGATGCCTTTTAAATAAAGCCAGCATTTGGTCGGGCTCGTTAAGAATCCTCTGGGCATTTTAATTATTCCAAAAGTGGAACACTTGTTTTGGAGAACTTTTCGCTTGTGGATCATTGTGCAATGTCCTTTGTCCAGTTTGTTGCTACTGTTTTGTTGACTTCACTCTTAGGTTTAGTTTTGGGGTTTTTTTTAGGATATACTCCAGAAATGTTAATTTATTTGGGTAGGTGGGGAAAGGGGGGGAGGGAGTAGGAAAAGGGATGGTATATTGGAGCTCCTCTGTGGAAGAGCTTCTGCCATATTCTGCAGCACTTACTCACTGGAGGAGGTAACAGGATCAGTGTTAGGAAAAGGTTTCCTCACATCCCCCATAGTCACATGTTTGATACAATAACTGAGTAATTTTTCAACATAAAATACCCACCTATGCATAAGTATTATAAAATAAAATGACCAATCTATGCCTTATTGAGCAGTTCATGCTTCCTTTTAGATTATCAGCAGCCTCTCATGATCGGGACTGGGACGGTAACACGTAAAGGATCTACTTTTCGACCCATGGACACCAAAGACGAGGGAAGAAGAGGTAGTTCAGAGTTTGAAAATCACTATCACTGCCCACACAGAGCTAACCGGCACGAGTATGCTCTGCCCCTGACCAGCCAAGAGCCCGAATACGCCACCCCCATCATAGAGCGGCACATGGCAAGAGAAAATAATTTCCCCTCTGAAAATGGCTACAATGTTCCTGTCGTCTCATCTCAGATACATTCCCTTCCTGCCAACAGCTTCTCCAGTTCGTGTAAGACCGACACCTGGAATGGAGACTATCAGACACCCCAGAGTGTCATAAACTACGACAAACCCAAAGCTAACGGTGTGACCTCCGTGAGCTATAGCACGGACTACCAGAAACCTCAGCCAAATGCCCTCGGGAGCGAGGGTTACTCAACACCCAGAGACTGCCTCAAACCCATCAGCCAGACAGCAATGACAGCTCTCTTGTGATCTGCGCAGCAGGAGAGGCGCAGTGCGCAGGAACGTCACTGCACAGCTTTCTGAAGCGAAAACAGAGTTTGGAGGGACTCTGCTGCGGGAGGCAGAAGGCAAACAAGCCCTGTGTACATAATATTGCAGTCTTGCTGGGTTCTGACATCTGAAGAAAGCATATGCTGTTTATCACTGTTTATAGCAAGAGAGATGTTATCAGTGAAGACTGTACATCTTATTTTCTGTAACTGATCTCAGTGCTCCATTTGCAATGTGTGCAATTTGTACATAGCTTTTATTTAAGGAGAATTTCTTAAGTTTCCTCTTCACCTGGGGGTTTGAAAGGATTGCAGAAATGCCTGTTTAAGAAAAACAGGCCTCCTTTTCTGTCTCTATTTTACCTGCTGCTGTATTGGCAGCTGTAAATGGTGTATCTTATGGTTGTGGTGATTCATCTCATTTCCTATGATAACTGAAGATAGGGCATCACTGTAGTTCTTACTGGGAGGGTAGAAGCTAAACTACTTGAAGCATAATGTGCACAAGAGAAGGCAGCTGAGCATTTAAATACTGTGCTCAAACCCAACTTCCCAGCTGCTTTTTTAGCAGCAATTCTCACATGCTTGAATTTGTTCTAGCATATGAGCTGAGCCCATCTAACTTGCAATTCATGTTAGCAACAGGCAGAAAGGCTGAAACTGGTTTTGGGTTGAAGCCATGGTGATCCTTCTACAACAGAAAAGAAAAACCAACCAAACAAAGAAAACCCCAAACAACAAATCCAACACCAGTTAATCCATTTTTTTTTCTTAAGGAAGTGTGTGTGGAACCAAAATGTGAATTTACGGCTGAGAATTAAATCACGTTCAAGCCCTAGCTGATCCTTTTGCTGCTAAACTATAAGGAAATATGTTCCTTGGCACAAAGCAGCAAACTTCCCAAACTCTTCATTGCTCCACTAGGTATTTTTCTGTCTTACAAATTTAGTGTAACATTCCTATTTGAAATATTTTGACTAAGTAAAACACAGTGTGTGTATGGCTTACTGTTGCAGTTAAATTTGCAAGACAGCAGATCAGCACTCTTGTTTTCAAACAGCTTTTCTTTTGCAGCTAATGTTTCCCCCCTAGTTCTGTTTTTGGACCAACTTGAAAAAGCATGGGGATGGGTGCAATGTATTGCATAGTAACTGGCTCCTTTTTCAGCAGAAGCAGTGTTGGAGCTGAACAGCTTCTGGTAGCGACAGGGACTGACTGCTGCCCTTCTGCCTCCAGTACTTGGGGCATCTCTTTGAATTTGAAAGCTTGTCCTAAAATGTCAAGAAGCAATATACTTCTGTGAAGAAGGAAGAATGGTGCTATACTTAAAGCACAAGGTTGGGGAACGAAACTAGTAAAACCCAATCTCTGGGAAAGTTGCTCTTTGAAGGCCCTTTGTTCCCTTGTCTGTATATGTGATAACTTGCAAAGGATGCAGTGAACATTTGTGGTCTGTTCATAGAGTGTTTTCAGATCCTCGGGTAGAAAGTGCTGTCAGAGGACAGACTGGTTGCAGTGATACTACACGTGAATATTGCTAACTCCAGCCATACCCGAACTCAAGGCAAGCTCTGTGGGCTCTTTGCATACACTTGATTTGTGGCCTCCAGTGGTGCCATTCCCCCGTGCTGCTGCACCATGCATGCGATTCCCGTGCGAAGAAGAAAGAGTCAAGGTAACCTCGTAGCCTTCCTGTGTTTGCTGTCAATACAGTTTCTGTGAAATGTCTAAAACACCTCAGGTCCTGAAGTGAAACAGCAGCAGCCTGTTTGTTAGACCGAGCTGGGCGGTGTTGTTTACCTTCTGTTGTTTACATGTCTGTGTAAATAAAGAACACTGGTATTTGTAAATCAGTCACTCAGGCCTGCTAGTTAACTCGGTGACTCGCTCATCGCTGCACACCCACTCTCCTCACATAGCCCACAGGGTGAGAAGGAAGTGTTCCTTACGCCCTGCAAAAGTGCCAGTTGCGCTGCCGCAATTCACAGTCCCAGTGTGACAGGCTAAAAAAAGATTCTTTCCGTGCCCCATTTAGCCTGGCTGTTCTGGCCATAAGCTCTAGGGAAGAACCCACAAAGAAATGTCTGCACCCAACCCCACTGCTGGATGCATATAATTGAGGAAAGGATGAGGATGCCCTCCTGATGAGCCTGAAACCAATCCTCCGCCCACGCAGCTAATTAGCTGCCTTGTCACTTGACAAACAAGTAATCAGGACTACTCCACACCTAACAAGGCAGCTAAATACCACAGCAATGCAAGGGGACTAGGCAGCAGATGACACTACTTGTACTATAATGAACTTTTTGCATGTTTCTGCCACACGCTCTGCACATCTGCAGCATGCTGCAAGTGTCAAAGGGTTCTTGGCAGCATGTGCCCATTTCTGCTGTCATTCAAACCCACCTGAAGACAGGTGGTTTAGCCTAATGAAAAGTTTGGTCTGAATGGGCACCTTGCCTTCATCCCTACCCTGCTATTCCCTCCCCCTCCCACCTCCAAAAAAACTCCACCTGAAAACATGCCTTAAAATAGATCCCCAAACATCTCCAGCCTCCCTTCACAGCAGCTTGAGAGGGACAGAGGTAGCACAGCAGCTCTCTAGTTGCTCACAGCTCCCAGTCACTACCATGATGCTTCATGGTTCACATCTGAGTGACTGCTGAGGGTGGTTAACATAAAAAGCCTCAGGATTCTCCACCTTGGCCCAGGGAATTTTTAGTGACCCTAGCTGCAGATATGCAAGGGAACTTCCTACCCATGTAGTCTCTCTATGCTGACTGGTAGAGATACAAAATCCTGGTGTAGGAAGGAAAGGGGGCTGCCCAAATCATATCAGCAGTGGTGCTAATCCTCATGCTCAGTCTTCTAAGCAGCTTCTTACATATTGATATATCAAACTCCAGCTTGTCTACATCAGCCTGTTCTCACTATCAAAACCAGATGCAGATATAACAGGCAGCCTTATAAAACATCACAGATTAAAACCCTTATGTTCCACAGTTAAGGTTAGAGTATGCACCATTTTGGGATGTTTCCACACTCAGAAGGGCTGTGGTAGTTCTGGGTCTCTCTCCAGTGTCTCTAGAGATTGTGTGAGAGCAGAGTCTGACCATCTGGTCAACAGAGACTTTTAGCAGCATTTCAGTATCAAACTTCTCCCCTGAGCAGGCACTCCCAGTGGGGCTGGAACAGTGAAACCAAGCCAGAGTCCACAATAAGGTTAAATATTAACTGCTCGTGGCACTAAGGTCTGGCTGTCCCAGCTGCAGTTGACAGCAAGTCTCTGACCTTGCCAGGAACAGGGGCAGCACTGGAACTGCACACTTCTGACCAAGACAATGGTGGCCCTTGGGGTAAGAAGGTGTAAAAGATGGTGGATGCACCTTTCAACTGAAATAAAAAAATGCCAGCTCAGCATGCATTTCCAGCTGGTGCCTCAAATTCAGAACACACTCTTTCTTTGCTCTCATAGAATCAACCTAGTTGGAAGAGACCTCAAAGACCATTGAGTCCACCCTACTGTCATTACTAGACTATGGCACCAAGTGCCTCTCACTTCCTTAGACTGTGAAATAGATTCCAAGTTCTTATTTCTTCTATCAAGTACCTTTCCAGTGCTTGATACAAAAGCATTTTTTTCCTATGAAAAGCATTTCTCTATTTCTTTTAGTTGCTAAACATCAGATATCAAACCATACCTCAGTACCTACCAGAATCTTTTACATCCAACAGGCAATAGATTAAAATTAGCCTTCAACTCACAGATTAGAACTAGGATTTCCCGGCTCAGGGGATGTCCTACTTGCTCACTTATAGCATCACCTGTTCTCTTTTACAGTCTTTCTCTGGATCCAAAGCCTGGCCTCCCTTCCCTCTTCCCCATCCGGAGGAGGGTTTTACCCAGCTCAGTAGCCACTGGCTACAGCAGTCTCTGCAGAGATGGGGAGGGCAAAACCCACCAAGGCCAATCTGCACCCCTTGTATGCAATGAGCAGTGTAAGCACTGAGCTAACAGGGCAGCAGTCACAGCAGTGTCTCTGTCACTGGTGTGTAAATGACAGATCACTGCCTCATTATATAAAAACACCCCATGGGGTGGGATTCCAACTATTAGAAGCAGCTTGTGAATCCCATGGCTGGTCTGCATTACTGGCAGGGGTAAAACCTGGGAAGACTGAGTCTTTAAAACAGACTTTTCTTCAGATTTTTCCCACTGACTGCCAGAGAACTGGCAGTTTTTCACTCCATGGGCAGATTTTAG
>NW_008689820.1:0-13240 GCF_000695815.1 Acanthisitta chloris | reverse complement strand
CACAGGATGGGAATGTCAGGCTGTAGGTCCCATTACAGGAACAGATGCCTAACAGTGCTCACCTGTTTGGTGAATCACTATCATTAACACAAAAACCAAAAAAATGGAGAGCTGTGACATCTAAGAAAGGAGTCTGTGGTCTCACAGCAGTTCTGTGGATGCCCACTGAAAAGTAACCCTGTAGAAATCCATCTGTATTCTTCTGCTCACCCTCTCTTCAAAAACCAAGTTAGCTTTGCTCAGTGAGTGGATGTCTTAAGGGCTCCCCTAGCCTGTAATCAGGCCAGACCCGAGGAATGACAAGGTTATGTTGTTGCATTCCTTTTTCCTTATCATCTTCCATAACAAAAATTCTATACTGCCCTTTTCTTTCCAGTGTCAGCTATGATGTAAGCTTGTGCTGACCTCCAACCTCCACTGGGATAATTATATTGTGAAAGCAGAATTTACCATTTCATTTGAAACTCATCAGTGTTGTTGATGTCCACACTGAAAATTACTCTGCCATAGCTGTGTGGAGTGAACAAGACTAACAACACTATGAAGAAGCAGCAGCAATGCCTATGAACTGTTGAAGGCAGAGTAAGTTTCACAGACATACTAATTTAAAAGGAAGGTGCCACTTCTGCACAATCACTTTCAAACTTAAAATAGAAACCTCCTGAGGAATTCTCTTTTTTGAATCTCCCCCTCCTCCCTCAGTACAGTCCTACAATCCATAAAGGACACACAAGAAGGAGTCAGATAAAGTATTTATAAACCAGATAAAGACAAGAAGGAAGACAACCTTAGTTGGAGAAAACTTGTGTTATCTGTGATAAGGAGGACGCCTCACATCTGACTTTCTGTGCTATCTCATTGTATAGTCTGGATGGGAGAATTTGGAGACTTTTTCATTCAAACCTCACCAATATGTTTAGGCTTTTCCTCACGTTTAAATGACTGTAAGTCCTGAAAAACATTTGCCATCTACAGTAGGCAAAGGTTATTCAGTAACCTCTTGTCCTGGGCTGAGTTAATTCGTTACTTGGACACTTGCAACACAGCTACTGCACTGCCATGTGACATCCAAGAGATTTTCATCCCGTTTATTTTTATACAGTCACAAGTATAAAAATGAGAAATCCAGGAGACAACTTAATCAAGTTAAAACACAACATCATTTTTCAGCACAGCGAAAAATATAAGCCAACAAATACGACATACTAGTGTTACTAAGGCTTTTGTGTCCTGAATAACCACCCTGAACTGACCTCAGGAATCCATAATTTTGACTAGACACAAAATTTTTAACAGATTTTACTGGGGAAGCTCCTTTAATACATTAAGAACCTATATTATTGGCTCACCTGAGGAGGAACAGTATCCCTGAATACCCAGAATTTCCCCCTATTAAGTCTGAGCTATCAAAAGGAGTGAGAAAACTTACAAATGTAACAAATTATTCAAAACCTGTGACATCCCCTCTGTCAGATCAGATGACAACAGACAATAATAGACTTCAAAAACACAAGCCTACTAGAAGTTGGCAAAAAAATAATGCCAAAATTCTAGACTTAAAGGAAACACCAAGAACCATTTAATACAAACAATACAGAAACAGGCAGCAAAGCCTGAAGCCTGACCCATGGCAGGGAGCTTATCAGAAGTCCTCCTCCATGAGGAGTGGCAGATAGCAGAGAAGAAGGTGATGCTTGTCATAAAAGAAGGGGAGAAAAGACCACAGAAAGACATTAAGTTACATTACCCACCATCCAGCCTCTGGTCTGAAGAATGAAACCCCTCGAGCATATACTAGAAACTTTAGTCTTTACAAACTTCTTTTGTGCGTCTTAATTTCTCTGGCCCAGGCAAACACCATTTCATAGATGGGGGAACTGAGACAGACAGATATGCTGTCACCTGTCCAGAGCTGTAGCAACAAATCAAACACACCCAAAAATGTAAAGGCCTCTGAAAACACCAATTGCAAACCTGTGAAAAGTCCTCTGTCATACAGGGAGAGAAGACAGGGGTGATAAAGACTAAGACTAGCGAGCAGCCCTTACTTGAAGAGGCAGCTTTTCTTCACATCTATGGCTAAGCTTTTTATCCTTAAGTGACACCATCTGTTCTGACAGACAGTTTTATAAAATTGAATAAGGTGACCTGGATAAAGCATGCCTGTTATATAGAAATGCCAGTGTCATACAGGGATGTGGAAAGGTTGTGGATGGCTCATGCAACTTCTCTTCCACAGTTACCTAAGTGCTTTCAGCATCTCATCACAGAAGGCAGCACAAGTCTTTTTTGATACCCTTCAGCACAAGTGAGCCAGGTTTCTGATAACAATGCTGCAGTAACTTTTCTACTTTTCTTACAAAGGCCTGGCAAATGGCATTCATAAAAGACACCCCTTTAAGGTAAGTATTTCATTTGTATTGGCAACTTTTTAACATATGACGTCACGCTCCATCCTCCCCCCTTAGAGCACGACCGTGTCACTGTAAAAGGACCAGCATTGAGGGCATAAATATCTTATGTCTCAGAACATTTCACTGACAGGTCTACTGGTCACGTCTGAAGACTGCACTATCATTTGGTGGTCACTGGAAAGCAACAGCAGTAGAGAAAAGATGATGGTGGGTCAATGTGAACTAACCTTCCTCTTTTCTCCAACCTAGAGGCTTCTGTCTGAAACTAGACTAGAGCAAAATGTAGTTGTCACCTCCTTTTTTCCCCACTTCTCGCCACAGTTTGACATGACCATGGGCAGGCTCTGTTTCAGAAAAGATTGCAGGAATGTGACAAAGCTGGTCCTGTATTATGACTGAAGGACACTGGCAAAGTGCAGGCAGGACTGTTTAGGAACCTATCTGATATCTCATTTCATGTTTTATCAGTGCATTTGGTCCCTTGTATTGGAAAGGCTTAACCCATCCACAAATAGAGATTAAAAATTTCAGTGTTTATGTGTGAGCTTGTAAGAGAGCAGAGTGCTCATTTTTGAAAGTAATTGATAGAGATATTCAAGTATTTTTTAACAAGTCATGAATCCAGAGCTATATGAAATTATACATCTGTGTTTATGTATGCTTGTACATGTGCTACACTGAGATATAGAGGACAACCTTTAACTATTAAGATGTGTCACCTGCATAGTACTTGCTACAGGATGTCAGCTAGACCAGATGTTTGTTATCTTAAGATTAAGTGTTCCTAGAAATAATTCCAATGAATGTAGTTTTTCTATTTCTTTAGATTAAAAAAAGCGCCATGAACCCAACAACCAACTCGCCAAACAATAGGTTGTTTCTCCAAGGCGCGTTAAAGCTGAAGATTTGAAGGATGCTGCTGCCCTCTCTTGGCACTACATACAAATGCAAACACTTTGCACTGAAAACGAGGACTCTAGCCACGAATTGCACCTACTAAGAGACCAGTTTGGGCGTGGAAAACAGCATAAAACTGAGACAGGGAGCACTACACTTGCCTGTTCAACCAGACCACTCAAGACAAGCCCGTTCACTTCCTAAGATGTAGGGATCATAGAATTGCCATGTCTTTCATTTTAAAATAAGTTAGTAATATGTGACCTGGATTTAAAATAGCACTTAAGGGAGCACAATAGATCTGAAAAAAATTCTGACTTCCAAAATTGTCTTATAACACCCCACATCTGTCATAGATTAGGAGAACACCTAAACTGCCACATGACAAAAAAAGGATGACCAAATAAACAGGAAACTGTGCAGTAGCCCCACGTGACAGCTATACAGATATCCCCATTTATCATACATAAAAAGTCATTTCCTCAGTTCCAAGCCCAAAGCTGCCACCCTCACAGCTGAGGCACATACCCATTGCAGGGTTTAAATTGCAGTGCCCACTGGCAATCTCTTCTCACAGAACCATAGATAACCATGCAAATTATAAATTAAACCAAGAGGAATGGGTGCATTTGTGGAGATAACCCAAAGGCTTGATTCCTATAAGAGGACAAGCATGGGCAAGCTACAGCAACCTTCTTCCCCTACCTTTAGCTGAAGAAGTCTCAACAGGGGCAAATTCTCTACAGTTTGTTCCAGCAGGGAGTGAACAGGGACACCCCATTTCTTATCAGAAGCAAAAGCATTCAAGGCAAGGACATTTCCAGCAGTGTAAGCCTGGTGGACCAAACACGTAGCTATTCCAATTCAGCAGCAACAATGTTAATGCTTCCATTCCCCTAAAGAAATTGATAAGAGACATAAACATTTGGACAACAGCAAATAACATTAGAAAAAATATTTGTATGCCAATCTGGTTTATTTCATTTGACAGAAGTAATATCTGTACAAATATTTAGACAGTTAATAGGTAATAAGATTTAACCAACAGGATTTAGAGGGATTTACTGATATATTTTAAGACTTGCAGTCTCAAGAGAAAAGTTACCAGCTGTCTCCCAAGCACCCCTGACTTCCAGCACTTACAGGCAATCAAAACATGCCTGTGAATGCCTGTACTTTCACTTTGCTTGTTTTCACATTTTCCTAACCTTCTGATTGAAAACCAGGCAGCAGAGAGCTGATGGCCCCACAGTTAACGGGGGGAAGGTGGGGAGACGCTCAGGCTGCAGTGCCTTTGCATTTCAAAAAGGAAATTGGAAGAAACACAGAGTGCCAAAAACTCAGGGAATTTTGATCATTATCTCCAGTAGAAGGTTACAAAGCAAAAAAGAGCACAAAGGTAACCAGTTTTCCTGGAGATGGACTGATAACATACCTCTCACAGGGGACTGGAAGAGCATACTCCTGCAGAGCTTCCAAAGCACTGGGAGATCCAGCACTTACCTAGGTACAGGTGGGAAATACAAGCCTCAATACACAGAGCAGAAGGCTAACAGACACCGAATAATTTTGACAGCTGATTGAATTAAATATTTTTATAGAGTGCAGAAAATTTACCCAAGTGCCTTCCATTTTTCACTTAAGAAGTGAATTTCACTTAAGAAGTGAAAAATCCTTGAAAAAGATCTCTTGGCTTTTTTCAGCCATTTGGCTTAGAAGCATTGTGTCCTGCATCAGGAGCAGATACTCGAGTAGGTCTGTAGCAGGGATACACCAGGCAAACACAGCTAAGGCAAAGCTACTCTGGAGCATGAGAAACAACAGCTGCCTGGTTAAGAAAAGAAGATCCAAATTAGTTGAGTCTCCCTCTTTCAAAGTCAGCACATTTTCCACTTCTCAAGTGCTGGGTTCCCTTCCAACTGTGGAACTTCTAGAGTTGGAAAAGATATACTAGACAAAAGGCAAGCTTGAAATATTTTTAGCCAATTTTCTTTTCAGGTCATTGAGCCAAGATTTTAACCAGAAAAAACAGACTCCTTACACATACCCTAAGTCAGGACACATTTCTCTTCTCTTCTGTCATGTGTGGATCTCGGGGAAAAAAAATGCAGAGGACTATTCAGTGACTGTGGTCAGTGGAAGAAGCCTCTGAGGTCCTTCAGTGAGACACTGGGACACATAGAAATGTTGAATGATCTTCCTTGACCCCAGGTGACATAAAGTAACTATTTTTTCCTCTTCCTTCCATCTGTTTTCATCTTCATTCATATCTGCCTCTCATTCCTCTGCTTGTTTTATGGCAACTCAAGAAAGATTTCTCTCCTTTCTCTCTTCCTTCCATCTGCTGAAGTCACCCATATCTAAACTCTTCTAAAAATTTTAGAGCTAAAAAATACTTAGTTCTAGCCCTCACCAATTGTACATTACACATCTCCTCATGCAACATGACTCAGCCTTGTCTAGTGAGACAGTTCCTACGCTCACAGTCTTCTACTAGCTACTTACACACCCTCAATAAATCCTTAAGCACTACCATAATTACACTACTACCACAGTCACCACACCATGAGCTTTCACTTGAGCTCTCTGTTCATTCAGATGGACTCGATGCTTTAGGGCAAGATGACCACTCAGGTATAGGTGAGATATTATTTCTTTTAAAATATAGTTTAAAACACAAAACAGACACATAATCTGAACAAAGAGACTTTAATATCAGGACTAAAAATTTTAACTTATAGATAACCGTTTTGTAACTTCAGTGAAAAACTCCGAATATACTTATTATTCATCATGCATGGAAAACAAACTAACAACAACCAAAAAAAAAAAAGAGAGAAAAAAGGCAGTTTCCACAATTTGACCCAAATTACTTAATCCTTTGACAGGTCTAGGTCTTTATAGCTCTTCTTAGTCAAAGGCTTCAGAATATTTATGATATAATTACACATCCAGACACTGCAATTGAAAACAGATAAACATCCAGCAGAAAATGCACCTCAATGAAATCTGAGACACATCCTATAACTGTATCATTCAAAAAAACAAAATTTGCTATAAATCACTGCTGGCCAAGGCTGGATTAGTGTCAAACTTCACCTTAGGAAGTTTTGGTTTCCCCTGTATTAGTTTTTTGGCCAGGTGTGGACTGCATGCTTAACAGAAACAAGATCACACACAGGGTTGGATGCCTTTTTATATATAAATAGAGAAGAAAATTAAATACAAGTCTGAATTAGGTGGAGAAGTCACTGCAATGCAGAAGAGTATATTTATTTACAGGCTAATAAAAATATATGATATTCAGCTTAACTAGATGTATACATTTTTTGCAAAATGTTCTATCTGCTACAGAAATGAGAGTAATCCATGATGCAATTCTGTTCGGACAGATACAATAAATACCTGAAATTTGTTTGATACAACTGTGAGTTAACATGTATTGAAAGGGATACAGACCCTCTTCACTGCCAAGGACACACTTCTACAAAGGGCACACTGCATACAGCCTTTGATCAGAGCTAAATTTAGTGCCATAAAGCACTTTCCTTATCTTACATGCTTTTAATTAACATTGGTCCCAGATGCCAAACACCTTTAGCTTAAAATACAATTGTCTCACTGAAGATTTCAATAGGCAAGGAATTAGCTACTAAAAAAAAAAAAATCAGAAAATTATCTTTAGAATATTATTTTATTTTTTAAGTAAAAATATATATACACAAGCAAGTAAACTGGTTTACATTTGAAAAAATAAAAATGAAGTCTGAACATGGACTTTCCTCAGAAACTCTTCCAAGTCTAACTTATTCAACCTCTGGGAATCAGCAGCACTGAGCCTTCCAGTTACTGACAAAGGGAAGATTATACATTTGTCTGTTGAATCTGGAAATCTCAACTTGCAAAACTTTTCAGTCTAAATATTAATCTCTAAGCATCTCAGCATGATTACAAATAAGCAGTATGTTAAATCAGCTGGTAGGAAGTACGGAGTACATGGAGACAGGCTGTAGTGTCTGAGCAAAATCCTCCCATTCAGGGCTTTCTAAGCAAACATTATACAAACTGCCAGGAAGGAAATGTGGCAATCATTTACTGCTACCTGGTTTGTCTATTCCTAGTCATTTTCCTCAGCAATTGTTCCTTCTGTTGATTTCATATACAGCTAAAAATAGACAAGGTCAGAGCAGAGAAAACCTCCAGCAGGTAAGAGAGCACAGTATCCTGCAAAACTGGTGGACAAGGAACATTAGGAAAATAACTTTAGAAACACTCTCTCACTTCAGGCTAAAACTGAGCAAATGCATTAAACAGAAAATAAGGTGTGCCAAGAAGTAAGGAAGAACAAGTAAGTTAAAATTTTCACCTTTCCCTCAAATAAAGAGAAACTGTACAGGCAAATTAAATGCCTTTTTAAAAAGTACAAGACTAGTTGGACAAGTCGTAATTTCTTAGGACTGTAGTAAGATTTCATACAGCAATGATTTTCATAGAAAGATGATCACTACTTGGCTTTGAGCTTTCCTTCCTGATGGAGAGGACATTGAGTGTTCCAGGCCACAGACAGTTTTAGAGTGCACTCTGCTCAAGTAACTGTGGGAAAAACAGAAATCTGGATGCAAAGTTCTGGCAGTGGATTCATCTGCTAACACACAGCCAACGTGTCCTCAAGTTTCAGAAGCTTCAGAAAAAGAAACATGCCTGGGGACCTGTTTCTTCTTCACACAGCTTTATTTTTAAATACTAGTTTCTGTTCAGTGAAAACTGTACAGCCTTGACTATTTTAAAAATCTGCAACAGTATGCTGTATGACAAAGACTATTATAAAAAATGAACCAAATAATGTCATTCCACTGAGCGAGTGGAATTCATGCGCACGCACACACACACAAACCCATCACGGAAATAGCCAAGTTAAGGGATTTATAAATAGCAAAATCTTTGAATAAAGTATATACATTTTTAGGCTTTTTCTATAAACATATATATATATAGTGCTCCTAGGAGAGACAAGTAACTGTGTTCTACATCACAACTTAGAACGTAAGATTAGTTGATGTTACTCTAAAGGCCTTTGAGGTTTTTTCTTAGCTATGTACATCCTACACAGCAACACTTGCAAAGATGCCTTTTCACATTGGTTCCTCTTTCAGTGTACAAAATCTTCTCTTTTCCACATTACAGTTCAACAGCCTGCAGAGCAGTGAACAGGACAGCTGGCACTGCATGAAGGAAGTGCGAGGACAATGTGGAGCTTGTGGAGTGTGCTGTGCTTCACCAACAGCTCTACAAACCGAGCACAAGAAACTGGTCAGGACACCACCCTCAGCATTCCCATCTGCAGCCATGCCGTGGGCCTTTAGATGTACACCAGTAAAAACTATTTTAAGATACACTGCTCTCACAAAGGGAGTAACATTTTGTTGCAACAGTAAGACAATTATAGGTTAATACGACTGCCATAACATAACGCAGATAGGGTCAGACACCGTATGATTCTGAGCACCTCCTGTTAAGTACTGTGCACTCAACTTCCACTTCTTTAAGGATTATTTTAGCATGAAATGAATATGTTCAGTACCCATCAAAAGCACTCAGCAGTTCCTAAATTCAAGATAATGATGACCAACTCAAACCACTCTGCATTAGCAGTAACCATATCCATTCAAAAACAAACACTAATGGATGATGCTCAGAAAAAAAAATACCAAAGGGTCCACATAATTGTGAGTAATTTTTAAACTAATGTCACTTTTAACACCTCACCTCTGTTTAAATACTTTCAGAGCAAGTTTCAAAAGGAACAAATGGTGGTAAATTTAAATCAAAACAACAATTCCAAAAATCTCACTCTCAAAATCATCATGGGCTGAAGTATCATGATTAGCAAATATGCCACTGCCTAGTTGGGTTTTGACAGTCTTGGCTTAAATAATAGCTCTGGTCTTTACTGCTCTGAGGGGGGAAAAAAAGTGTTTTTTTTAAAAGTTACAGCTTAAAAATCCAAAGTACAAAACTCACAGATGCAATGGAACAATTCCCCCTCCCATCCTTCTAGAGTTAAAGCATGTTTCACACCAAAATGAACAGCAGTAGTCCCTTTAAAGCATCACAGGGTCAAAATGAAGTTGGCCACAAATCATTCTACTTCCTTAGGGACGTCGACGGGATTAGAAGTGGAACGTATTGAGGTTATCCTTCCTAGAAATCCCACGCTTTAGTGGGATTGTTCTTCTATTATTAAAAGAAATTAATTTCACATGCTGTGTTAGATAACTACTGTGTGGCACGCAAAAGACAGTTTTCCACATTTAGAATTGCTCACAATGAAGCCCTGAGGTAACCGCCCTTTTTTCAGGCAACAGTAATACAGTTCCTTTTGACATTTAATCTTCCTTTTACAACCTACACTAGTATATGCAACTTTGAGCAGTCAATATTGATTATCAGTTGTTCCCAAAGATGGGATCTGTCCCGGTGATTTTGCTTGTTCTTAGGATAAAGACTCAGCAGAACGGGCTAATTTGGGTGCAGTGTCTTCTAACGAAGCTTCCACTGAATTCCCCAGGTCTCCATTTTCATGTCCATCGATACTTGGCTTCTTATCAAACACTGCAAGTTAAAAAGGAAGATTTATTTAAGGAAGAGAAGCAGCCTTGGGAAGGACAGATCAGTGATCCCTATTTCAGAAACAGCAAAGTGTGATGAAATAACTTCTACAATTAAAGCTAACAGGTTTCACAGAATCACAGAATATTCAGGGCTAGAAGGGACCCACAATGATCATCGAGTCCAACTCGTGGCTCTCCACAGGACATCCCTGACAATCACACCATGTGCCTGAGAACACTGTACAAATGCCTTGAACTCTGTCAGGCTTGGTGCTGCGATCATTGCTCTGGGGAACCTGTTCCAGTGCCCAACTAACCTCTGAGTAAAGAACTTTTTTCTAATAATATCTAACTTAAACCACCCCTGACCAACTTCAGGCCATTCCCTGGGGTCCTGTCCCTGGTCACCAGAGAGAAGAGTTCAGTGCTGCCCCTCCACTTCCCCTCACAAGGAAGTTGTATACAGCAATGAGGTCTCCCCTCAGTCTCCTCTTCTCCAGGCTGAACAGACCAAATGACCTCAGCTGCTCCTCATATTGCTTCCCCTCAAGGCCCTTCACCATCTTTGTTGCCTCCTTTGGATGCTCTCTAATAGCTTAATACCTTTCTTGTACTGTGGTGCCTAAAACTGCACACAGTATTCAAGGAGAGGCTGCACCAGCACAGAGCAGAGCGGGACAAATCTCCTCTCTCCACCAGTTGGCAATGCCTTGTCTGATGCACCCCAGGCCCTCCTGGCTGCCAAGGCAGAATACAGTATGGCAGGAAAACAGGAACTGTTTCTATACCTCTCCGATTTCAAAAACGTATCTGAAGAAGCCAATGACACGAAGTGTTAAGGGGAATTAACTCCTCCTAGACCAGAGTTAGGAAAAGGTAGGAATAAATCTGAATTTCAACCTTTGGGAAAAGATGATCATGAAAAAAAATAAATCCATAAATTAATTCAGTTAATTCAGTTGTATCTAAGTAAACCAGGCCAAACAGTCAGGGACCAACCAAAAGAGCTGACAACCTATTAGTAGGTTAATTGAATTGACAGTAGATTAATTTTACAATGGATATAGAATCAGCATTTTCCAGAAATTGATTTGCATGTTGAGAGTTCAGAATGAAACTGCATACAACATTTTAGAAGGTTTACCTTGTGAGGGTTTCACATCCACATTTGCATCTTTCCTATTAGAGCTCGAATTTGCACCTTCTTCCAATTCATCAAGATACAAACGATAACGGTGTCCACTCTCATCCTCATATTCTACATTTTCATCATCCGAATCAACTTCTGGAGCAACATACACCACTTCAAATTCAATTTCACCCCTCTAAAAGGCAACAAAAATTACAAGTTTACTTACTACTGCACAGCTACCCAATAGGATTACCAAGATGAAGGAGGTTACTAAAACAAATACATTTGACTGTTGTAAACACACCTAAAAGTTGTGTTGAACATTTTGGATAGGTATCTGAATGAAGTTTTTACTGACTAAATTAGTACAGCTCTATAGCTAAGCTTTACCAAAATTACCTGAATTTCCTGGATATATGCCAACACATTTCATACAGTGACTTGGGAATGAGTAAGCTTCCTGATAAACTAAACACACCTGCTAACTACCTGCAAATGGGAAGGAAGGCAGGAATAAAACCCTAGACCACAAAGGACATGAAAAATATTGTTTGGCTGGAGCTGTTCAGTCAGGAAAGAGTAAAGTGTAAGTCACTGAAGATTTATTTCTGTGGGGCAGTGTAACAAACTGATTTCCATCAGCCTTACTGAAAGAATCATGAGCCAATACATGTGTTTAACTAAACCAGTACTAACCCAGCACTTTCCTCCTTAAATTGCAAGACATAAGAGGAGTAAGTGTAAGGCAAGCCTCAGGAATCACTGTAGCTTAGCATTACACTGTGCTTAATAATAAACATTAAAATTCAAGGTAATACAACAGGCAGAACACAGGAAGCACCTAAATGTGCCTAAGGATGACAGGTCCCAACTGACCTGTTGGGAGAGGATAGTTACAGCTTCTTTATGTTTGGCATCTCTTAGATTGACTCCGTTTACTGCCAGAATAGCATCACCAACATGCAATCCTCCACATCGGTCAGCAGGCTGCCCAGGATGGATTTCAGAGATCAGGATTGGGACACCATGCTCCTTCCCACCCTATTAGAAAAAGGAGACCTTATTTAACAGAGATGCCCTTGAACATAAAAATCAACATTCAGGGAGTTGCTCCTAAAGTGCTTACTTCAATTGCTATTTTAGAAAATCAGCAATCATTCTTCAGACAATCAGAATGCTTAAGGAGAAGCCATTAAATGCTTCCCTTAATTCTGCACACAAAAGAATGGGAAAATTTCAAAATATGTACTCAAAGAGTAAAAAAATCCTGAACAGTAAAGCTATACAAACTGATGAAAAGCTGAAAACCTCATAAAAAATGTCTGTCATGCACCATACTGACTTGCAAGAAACATTATTCATATTTAGAATAAAACTAACAACAAAAATGTCCAAAACTTGTTTCAAAAAGTTTACAGCTTTTGTTAGGTGTGAGATGCCAATACAGATACTTAAAAACCCCCTACAATCACAACAACAGCTAAGCTCTGGAAATCAGGTCTCACCCAGATTGTATCTGCTCTTCTACACAGTTACCACACAGGAAATTCAGCACTGCCTAATCTGCTAAAGTGTCTATACCCTAAACGTAAGTCACAGTCATAAATTTTAGAGAAAGTAGCAGTTGTCTATTTCCTAATCTATCAAAGTAAGTCTTTGTAAGTAAGTTCTATGACCATAGCTATGGATTTGTGTAGCTTTTTTCATATGTTCTAACAATACATTTACTGATCCCTATCTTTTACAGAAGTAGGAATAAAAACTTGAATTACTTCTTCTGGCATAGAAAATAAATGCAAGTATTTACTGTGATTGAAATTCCTAGTCCTTCATGGTCTTCTTTAACTAGCAAAACTTTTCTGATTGGACCAACACCTTGACTCTTCTTTAAGGCATCAGGATCCTAGTTGGATAAAAAACAAACACAGCACAAACATAAATGTGTGAACCAAAACCTGAAGCATTTCAGCATTTCGTGTGTTTTTAAACTATATACAGGGAGTGTATGAGCAACAGAGTCTTAGACTAGCTCCAGGCAGGACAAATTTACAGTGCCCCTTTACAGAAAGAGTAGGAAATCAGAAAAGAGTCCTCATTATGCATTCCTGATGAGAATAATTATTTCAATTATTTCAGTGCTGCGTGATGCACAACACAGAACTTAACTTCAAAAGAAGGAAATCACC